>NW_026972949.1:0-119589 GCF_036711695.1 Zophobas morio
GTTAAGAAAATAAATTCTTTAAGTAAAAAATTACGTCTCGCCTTTAAGTTTAAAACTCTTGCTTTAATTTGAAAATATTATATAAAAAGGGCTCTCCATTACCAGCCGAATCTTATTTGTATTCTAATTAAATAATAATTTTAAAAGTTTTAATAGTTGACTTTTTTAACGCATACGTTTTTCATCATTTTTTTATAACGAGGGGCGCTAACTCTTAAAATCCTAATTAACTTTAATTGGGATAGCAAAAACAATGCATTTATTATTGTTCAAGCAAAATATATTTTAAACTCAGGTGCTTTCCAAACTAACAGTATATTGTCAAAATTTTTACTGATAATAATATTACAATTTTTTTTTGATATGATAACATAGTCAAAAAAATTCTAAGTAAGCATTGTTTTAGACTTAAAGTAAGTCTCATTATTGGGGAAGTTTACAGTTTTCGTTTTTTAAATCAATATAACTGCTTTTAATTATGTTAAGAAATATTGAGTACCAGGTTTACAACTATTCCATTTTATTTTTGTTATTAATGAAAGACGCAAAAAATTTAATTTATTAAAAGAATGCTTTAATTTTTATTAATTTTTTATAAGAAAAAGAGGATTAGTGATAAGTTCACTATTTTTTATTTTTTAATAACATTTTTAAGCAACTGGCAATTAGAAGTCATTTGATTTTGTTAAATTATTTAACTATTAAAACTGATTTTTTTTAATGCTTTTTATAAAAAGGTTAGAAGCCAAAACACCTCACTATATATTTTATTAATAGTCTGTGAGCCTTTCTTAGCAGTCTTAAAATTCTCAATAATAGTCTGTAACTACATCAAGCCGGCTTGTGTTTTTGCACCAGGTTCGCGTATCTTTGCTGTACCCTTTCTAGTCGTACTAGCCTTTAGCGTTTACATATTTAAAATAAGAAAAAATAGCAGTACCACACTTATTACAATTTAACTCTGTTAACTAATTTTCATGTTAGGAATGTCAATTTTTCATTAATTTCAAATTCTAAACCTCTACCTACTATAATTTTATCTATAGAACTAAATAATTATTACTAACTATATTAAACTATTAATTATGTGATCCTCCTATAAATGATCTATATATCTTATTTTAGCCGTATAAACTAAAAATAATAACAATAACTGTAATAAGGACCAATCCAGACGTATAGACTGGGACCCAGAGTGATAAAAAAAATAATAAATTAATAAACGCGAGAGTGCAGCAAGAAAAAAATCTGTTTCCTATTTTTTTTTTAATAATGATATTTTTAGGTGCTCAATAGGGTTGTAAAAAAAAACACCGAATTAAAGAGCTCTCCACAGGGTATAGCGTACACATTAGCTTTAAGCTTATATAAAAAACAACCCCATATTTATAGCACTTTTTTTTATTACAGTAGTTGCATTATAAATAATTAATTAATGATACGTTTAAAATAATCCCGAACATTCCATATACCACTTGCATCTCGTTTGGAACAATATGTAATTAAAATTTACCACGTGCTCTAAATAAAAGACAAATATAAAACGGCGTTATTAATAGTCAATTTGTTAATATTGTGTTTTTCTTAGTTTACGTGCTAGGCATGTCGCTTTCTGTGAGCGATCCGCTTTGTTAACAAGGGTCACTGGTTGCGCTCCATAAAGCAATACAGGTTGGAAATTTCTAGCATTTTTATTGTGGAATATACATCAGGTGTTTTGATACCTCAATAGAACGGCGGACAGTGAACAGCGTGAGAAATTTATACTCCAGTTTATGTTCGCTAGTTTACACCAGAGCTAATTGTTACAATTCTCATAGTTTGTACCTATTTTAAGAGAGAAACTTACGGAAACGAAGGGATACCTCATTTAAAATCTGTTACAGAAAGCAACTATTCTATACTGGCTACTTTGGATGTTTGTGTTTGTTGTCTCACTCACTCTTCCGCCCTCGTTAATGTCAAACAATTTTAGTCATACACCTATAAGGAATCTCTATAAAAAATTACCTTTAACCGCTCTCACTTCTTGTCTAGCAGGTTAAGAGAAAACTTTGCCTCTTAAAAGATTTTTATGTACTTGTTAACAATCCCCTGAATAACCCTAAACCTGGGCGCAGTCTCAACAGCTCTAATCCTTAAAAAAAATTCACTAGAATGCTCAGGGTGTTTATTTCTTGTACTCTTTACTTTGACATATTCGACGGTTTCCAAAGGAAAAATTGGAATTCACAGCAAGTAGAATGGGTGAACTCCTCTTATCAGATATTCTATAGGAAAAATAAATAACCTAAAAAAAATAAACGGTAAAAGCTTTTAAGTACTAATTCAAAGTTAATATTGATCACCTAACAAAGGAGCTTTGTGTTACAGCAATAGTAACTGGCTTTTTACATCCTTTCTTTAACGTCTTCAAAAATTCAATGACCTTCCAGGAAAACAGGAAGTTCAATTCAAAAACGGTTGCATTAATTCTTCTATAGCTTATCATTTATTTTGCTCTCGAGATACTGAAGACAGTTCCCCACCAGGCAAAACGGAAGTCATAATAGTCTGCCAGGAGTAAGGTTCCAGAATAATGAGTATAAAAACTTTAATTTTATTAATTGCTAATCCTCCATAATTTAGCTTTTTATATTTATCATTGAAATAATCTTACTGCAATCAGCGACTTGTTTATAAGAGAACAACTTATGTGTACTTCTTGTGCCAGTGTTTTTATTAAGAAAAAAAAAGCTTCATTTCTTTTCCCAAATAATTCTATAGAAGCCTTCATCTTTGATTCTTTGTAATGCTTAAGTTCAATATATCTCAAAAACTTACTTTTCTCCTCACTTTACTAATATTATTTGTTATTGAATCTTTGAAGGTTAAAGAAGCTCTTATTGCCCTTATTTCTTTACATTCTAATCAAAGCACCGTTACACATTGATATATTTTGCTCCTTATTTCTTCTCATAGTTGATTATTAAGTTACTAAAGGTTAAAATTTTTTAAGGATCACCTCCATTTAGTCTAAATTTAAATTTGCAAAGGGCATGAAACAAGAACAAGTAATTTTCATACTTAACTTTCCCATAAGGACATACTTTAAAGAAAATTAGAGAATTTGAAGGACTTCATTAGTTTATCAGAGTTTAGAAAGTAATTATTCCCGTCACAATAGAACCCCTTTTTAAAACAGCTATCTTGATTTTCTCCTTCCCCCTTATACTATTTACTTCGTCTAAAGACTTCGTTGCATTTGTTTTTTTTCTACTATTCAAATTCTTGGAGGTTAAAAAATTAGTATAGTTATGCCTAGTAAAATCAAAAACCAACAGTATTTGTAATGGCTAAAAATATACGTCTACCAACAGGAGAGGCCTTAAAGTTATCAGTCTCAACTACAATTCTTTTGCTTTTAAAATTTATGAACTTTATTATCTAGTTTTACAAACCTAATTTCCTTTATAAAAGGAAACAAAGGTTCAAATATGAGGATATCCGTAGTACGTCAAAGGACGTCAGGTGATTTCCGCAATAATGTTGAATAGAAAGTTTTAATTGCTTAATTAATTCATTACGAACGGGGATTCCTAACACTTAAAAAAGTCGCAGATTCCTTAGAACACGCCTCTTATTAAGCTGAAACTTAAAACACACCTCACGACATTTTCAGAAACATATTTCGCCAAAAAACTTTTTGATTTAAGAAATGGAACTTCTTTTAACAGAATCATATTAATATTAGTTATTGTTCTATAATCAACAAAGATAAAAAAGTTTTAAATAAAATAAATATATAGATATACAATAAATTTTATAACTATTTTACTGCATTGACTACGCATTAGTATAGATGAGTAACTAATTCACAACTGTGAAGCCACATAAGCTAGATATAAAAAGAGCATTCAATACCGCTCAGTAGCTTATAATAAAATTGCAACTTGCAGTTTAGGTGGTCCACCACGTATTTTTGTGGTTCATTTCTCATTTAAGATTTTCACATGTCAAAGTTATTAATGGTTATTAAGCCTATCAAACTCGATTATTTTACTTTAATGGTTTTTTTATAAATTTATTCAGTGCAGCAATATAAGCCTAACAATGGTTTTTTTATAAATTTATTCAGTGCAGCAATATAAGCCTAACACTAGAGACACCTAAAAAAGTGCCTACTCTATTTGTTAACGAGAGTAATAACACCCGCAATACTAAGGGCGAGAAAAAAAGAAAGAGTTATTTTATAATAGGTAGTTAAGCCAGGTTAAAAAGTATTCCCACTTATGTATATTTGTATAGATTAAATTTGGTTTTGGAATAAACATGTTAAATTCAGTGCTTTTAAAAGCTGTGCCAGAGTCGGCTATTTCCATATATATATATCATAACTATTTAACTTACATAGCCTCTGACCAAAATGTTTAGAAATGCATTTATGTTGAAGATATTAACTTGTGATAATCTCAAGCGGTTTATCTTTTAATTTTAGTTTCTGTGTTGCTTACTTTTGTTTAGTTTATGGGTAGGTTTTGCGTATATGTTAGTGATTGCATATTTAATAGAGTGTATGCATAACATCGAATATTCTTAGTTTAAGTGAAAATTGTTAACCTTTTATATTTGGTACTTAGATATCATATTGACTTTATCTTGTCTTTCACTTTCTTTAGGTGTGAAACCTTACTAATGACCCTGCCATTTAATAAAGAAACAAAATTATAGTTAAAATAAAAATATTGAACAATGGGACAAAATATTCTATACAACATTAAACTTTCAAAAAAAAATATATTAAATTTCTAATAGTTAAAAACTAATACCTAAATTTAGACTTTTAAACTTTAAATATCCTTTTCTTAATGGAATGTAAAAATTATTACGTTAACGAAAAAATCTCTGATCAGTAACAATTTTAGGTTATTTTAAGTTGTCTTTTGTCGCATTTATATTATTTTTTGCTAGACCAAAGTAAGATTTCGCTAATTGAAATTTTTTTTAAAACAAATTCTTTTTTTTTAATTGTTTTTAGTAGTTGACTTTCGTTCAAACAATTCAAAGAGATTGCACTACATGCTAAATAATAATCTCTAGTATTAAAAAACATATAATATGCGCATTATTATAACTGCCTTTTAACATTTTCACATAAAGTTCGTCACATTTACAAAAAAATCTTTGAAGGTGCTAAAGCAATGTGTCGTAATTAAGATATAAAAAAATAAGAAACTATAATAATATATTTTTTATTTACAAAAATTAAATAAAAAAGTAAACAGGCAGGTTTTTTTATAAAGTATACATCCCAAGTAAATTAATAGTCACAAAAAATATATAGATAACGAAACTATTAAATTATAGTAACCTAGTAAACTTATATAAAATTGATTTAATCGTTTATTCATAGGAATAATAACCTTTTATTGCAGTTTTTAATGGTGCCATATAAATTTTCCTTTTTATGTAATAAAGAGCTTAGCGTCACTGTTAAAATGTAGAGGAGTATATTAAAGATAAAATACGCACACGAACACAAGATAAAAGAAAGCAAAGGAAGAAAGAAAAAACGAAAAAGTAGAGTAGAGAGTTTTTTATTCGAGAAGTCAGTTTTTGCTTTATATATACATTGATTAAGATTATTCGGCATTTAGTTAAATTCTTTTAAATCATAAACAGGAAAATGTTCATTTATAGAAATATAAGTTTGCATTAAATTCTCCAAATTTATTTTCACAAGCCCCAAAGATTTGGAGAATGACCGTATATAAAGCCTGTTTACTAGTTTGGTGTACCGCGGTAGACTATACTTTTGAATAAAAGATCTGCAAGTATTTCCTTAGTAGACGACAATTATCGATATGTTTCCTTTCTAATTTCCTTTTTGCCGTATTGTATTTCACGTAAATATGCCTTAAAAAAATTTTTTTTTTCGTGCCCCTATTATTGTTGGCGTTATGTATACTGGACTGGTTATCAACGTGAATTATTATCGGAAACTTAATATAATAGCCTAGTCCCTGTGGCACTGAAAACGCCCACTTAGCCCACTTAGTAGTTTCAGCCAGGACAATGTACTCGGCATCTGTTGAGGAAGAGCAACTACTGCCTATTTCTTTGTTTTCCAAACAAGTGGAAGGTTGTTCACAGTTATCAGTGTAGCGGAACGGGAGTTGCGATCTTCCTCGAAGTCTTAATGCTTCTGAGTAAACTTGAATATCAAGTTTGCTTTTCCTTGAAGACCTTAAATGATAGTAGTGGCTGGTCCCATTAAGATACCTTAAAACGCATTTCGTTGTCTCCCAGTGTTCTTTTCCAAATGATTTGAGGTAATGTAACATAACTTATTTACTGCCAACTGTATGTCTGGTCTAGCATGTGGCTATGCTGTATTAACCCTACTAACTCCCGGTATGGGTACCGTCCTGAAGTTGACTCCAGCCTTTCTAAAGTAATGTTGTGCTTAGATTATTACACAGTCTTGCACTCATTTAAATCATAGTTGAATAATAGATCATTGATAAAACTTTCTTGGCTCAATTTAAAATGATCTTCGAAATACTTAAAATTTAGTCCTAAAAAAATCGTACTGGGGCAGTGACGCCATTCAATTTTCGTCATTACATCACGGCCCAGCTATTCTCGTTAGTATAGATTTTAGAAGTCAGATACTACATGGATCATGATTACCACTGCTGAGTTCTCTCAACGGTATAAGAACAGGTCAGGCTCGTTTTTCATCTCTTTAAAAACCAAGTCCATTAAGTTTGTGCATTATGTACTTAAACCAAAATAATCCTGCTTGTTCGGTACCATAAAATACCTTTACTATTTATTGCCATCCCCCGAAGAGTAATGTAAACCGTCGGAACTTTAGGTATATGGTGTAATCCATGTTAATATGTACATATGCATTTTTCACATCGAACTGTCATCGCCGATAGTTCATCTGATGTGCCCATGCTTCGAAAAGTATAATCACTTCCTTAGGAATGAAGGGGGAGGGAGATGGTTTCAATGCAGTCCATACCCTTAATTTGAGTGAAACCAAGTACACAACCTGGATTTTCACTCTTCCGTCCAACTTTATGGAAATTTCCATGTGGTTGATTTAAGAAAAATACCTCCAGGTGTCTCAGTAACTTCCCAGGTACCAACCTCCTCCAGAGCTTTGTGTTCCGTTAACATCGAAATTCTTCCATCCCTCGGAGGTCATAGCTTCCTGAGGTGTTCTTGGACACTGACCAATAGCGACTTGCTATTGTTCGCCTCGGATTTTTTTTCGCTTTTCGGTATCTCTCCAGTATCCCCATCACGGAGTATTTAGGCTTCCCATCTATAACTTGAATATTCCGACCGTGCTCGAAAACTACTTTGGTTTCTATCTCTTGTTAAGAAAACCATGTAATACATCTACCCTGAATCCTATTCGAAACCTGTTTCCACATTCTTTGTGGTTTTCATTTTTTGCCAGTGAAATTTCGCTTCTCTCCTTGATTGAAGTCGGAGATCATTCCATAAACTGGGTGGTCGGGTTTACCCGATATAATGTCAGCAGCACCTAGGTCAAGTTGGGGGTAAGAAATCTGGAGGTTTATCGGGAGCAGTGAGGTTAGCCACAGCTGTTTTCAATTATCTTAAAACTTCTGCTCTTTATAATTCTTTTAGTCGAATAGTCATATATACGTGTACATCTCCTAAACATATTTATATCAGGGCCCACTCTAGTGTTCCCCTTCTAGAGTTGGGCGTCATTTTTCCATTGCTCTCATGCTTGTAAAACACAGGTGGGCCAAACATGTAAAGGGAGTCTATCTATGGTATGGTTTTATGAAATTTCTCAACTTCCAGAATATATGTTAGAAACAAATGCAGCATGGTAAAGAGCTTCAGCCCAAAAAGCGTCTGTGAATCATGGTCTTAGTCATTTCCTTTAAAATTCCATTGTACCTTTCTACAGTTGGGTTGAGCGAAGGTGTTTCTGCAGATGTAAATGATTGTTTTATTCTCCTTTGAACACGTATCTCCCGAAAAGTCTCAATGGTAAACTCGTTTCCGTTATCTGAAAGTACATTCTCAGCAACCAAGCCGTGATCAAAGTTTCAACCAAAAATTTGCCCAACGCCAGGGCCACAGAGGATTTTGATGCAACCGGTATAACCTAGATAAATTTAATACTTTTGCATACTACGGTAAGGCAGTACGTTGCCCCACTTTGTGACTTTGGTCATAGGCCACATATATCGATATCCATATGAGGCCCAACTAAGAGCCCAAACACAGGAGAGTTTCTTCATTTTTATATTGATGCCATATTTATTAAAGAATTCCCTTAGTTTGTCTTCCTTAATGTGCCCTAGGATATCATGCCATTTCATGTATTGAGCGTAATGCTCTGACCTCGTCTTGGTAGTAACAACCGTTTATATTTCTATGGCAGTCAAGAGTGGAGATACTTCAAATATAACATGGTTCATGCTCTCTTTTTCGTACAATTTCCCTTCTTTTGAGTTTAAAAATTACTATTTTATCCTCAGCACACAGTTGTCCACACTAAACAGGTTCTCCGACGCAGTAGGTACATTGATAGCCTTCTTATTATATAATTTTCCGACACCTACGGCAGGTTATTTGACCTTTTATGCCAACTTTTTTTTTTTTAGCTAGTGGTTCGGAAATCCGTCATAAGACTTAAGCCATTAAGAATCTTGGCTGCTAGCACCCGAATCCAAGTTAATTTTTCTTGAGCCATTATGAACTTGAGAGCTCTGCTCGAAAGTCCTCTTTCAACTTCTCGGCTCCTGCGCTCTCCTGCAATATTTTATAATTAGAAAGTGAGCTTGAGACAAAAGAGACCTTGTTGTTGTAACGTAAGGATATTACTGGTAAGTAAATAATTTACTTTCAGAACCACTTCAGGTCATTACAAGTTATTTTTCCGTGGCATTTATATAATTTTGTTAAGCTAATGTTAAGTTTTTGATTTTAAAAAATTTTAAATAAGATTTTAAGCGAAAAGTCCGAGCGTTCTTACTAGTTTAATTTCGTTCTGAAGGCTGCACTGCAGGCTAAATAATATTTTTAATAAATTTTTGAAAATCAAAAAAGATTTGGTAAGCTTTCTTTAAATACCTAGATGTACCCAAAAATAGTGGTTTTTTGTGTAGTATTTTAATTTTGTGAAATATATGTTTTATAAATAAAATATTTATCCTCGTTGTATTAGAGTTGTATATTTTAACGCCTCTTCCCATCATGCTTCTATATATTGTTTATTTAGAACTAAATATATTGTACACCTTTAACTAACCATTACTTTATAAAATATACATTTTGGTCTCATATATAATATTCTCTGTTTAACGAGAAATTTAGAAATCATAAATTAATTTAACTTTATTTAGCAATTCTCATTTAACGGATGAAGGTAAAAGAACTTTGTTGGGTGACAAAAATGTCTCCTTCGATTAAAACAGAATTGTTAGAATTTTTAAAAAGCGTTTAATTAGTTTATTTCTATTTTATTTTTCATTAAATAATATTTAACTCCAAAGTTTAATTGGTTCTAAAAATTCCTCCAATGTTATCAAAGGTGTATCCCATAGATACTTTAAGTAACAAGATTATTAAAATGCATCAAATTTACGATAAATAACATCATTTCGTTTATTATTTCTTAAACCTACTGTCCATTGAAAATCTTTTGCAAATTTTTAGTTTGTCAAATATTAAATTATGGCTTTGAAATTTATAATGCTATAATTTTGGTATAATTTTAAAGTACTTATTTACAGAATTTCACGTGATACATTGCGTCAATTGAGTTATATAAAAGGATAGTAAAAATGATCTACGCTAAAAACTACCAATTAGTAACTTCTATCTAAACATTTCATAAAAAAATCGCTTTCTTTTATACCACCATTAGTATATGTTTAAAGAAGAGTAATATTATTAACTTAACTGGTAAATATATATATTACGAATATTTGCCATTATATAATTTACAAAAAAGTATCCCTAGCGGCTTATTTACTCTTTAATTAGAAAAGTTAAAGTTGAAAGCATTTTATTTAATAGTTATTGATTAATCAAAGCCACTAACATAACATAATATTATTTTAAGGTATTTATAACAGGCAAACTCTTTCCCATTTCTGTTTATATTGTCAATTTTGACTTAGTTTCCTTGGTGTTGATATAGCCGAGATGACCCACTTACCAGCGCGCCGAACAAATTTATTATGACACATACGGGAACTAGATTTTTGTTTCGGGTAAAATAATCTAAGATCCTGCTAGATTAAGAAACGAAAGATTGTTCTTACACAGTATTTTCATATATATCAGTGTATTATTATAAATAAACAAACTCGGTTTTGCATTGCGCTTTTTTGTCAATTGTTTATAATTTTTTGAAGACCCCAGTCTATAGTGCTAAAGCTGAAAGGACTAAAAAAAAATTTTTAACTATGAGCTTTCTGCTCTCCGTTTTCTTTGGCGCATTAATATACAGGGCTCTCTCTCTGAATGTGACGATCCTTTACTGACTTTTTTATGTAATTTACTTTCTTGTATATGTGGAAGCTTTTTAGGAACACACACAATATATAATTATATTAATATGGAGAAGATAAATGGATATCACACTATTTTATATTAACGTATGACACACTTTTGAAAAATAGTACTTTAAAATGTTTTAAAAAATGAACTGTAAAGTAATTATATAGTTATTATTAACCTTGTAATCTAGTGTCTTTTTTAATAAATAATAAATTTAGATATTATTAATAATGTTGTAAAAATCCGCGAAGAGGTCGTGTTGTCCCTCCTTTAAGTTCCTCCTTCTGGGAAGAGACCCTACCCTCAGGCGTACGCTCTTTGTAAGCCCTCCTGGATAAGGTTTAAATAATGTAAGACAGATTTAATTATACTCGGTCAGAAAAAGTACCGAAAGTAAAGTTACTTATCTCAGCGAAAACGCATTTAAGGACTTACCTTACTGTATAATTTGTAAGTTATAAGTTTTCTAAACATTAAAAATTTTACATTCAAAAAAAGTGGTACTAAGTAAATTTTATGGTTTTTTACCTAATCTAAGTGCACGTGGCCATTAAACAGTCGGATATGAATAGGAGACCATACCAGATAGGGAGGCCAATATAATAGAAGTTTGTTAATTTAATATAGCTCCAAAGTAGTTATTTAAAGATAGTCAAGTCTGTACATAAAATGACAAGCTTTTAGATTTATGAATTTGTAAATATGCTTAATCTCAGGATGCTACATTGATGCTGTTATTCCGTCTTGTCCTTATTAAAGATATTAGTACGTCATAAATTTAGCTATTAAGTAAAGCTTTTCGAGTAAGAAACTTAGAATTTATATTAAACTTTCTTTGGCTTGCTTTAGAAAGTTTATTATTTGAAAGTACTATATGCTCATAAAACAATTTTTAAAGAAACCTGGGTAACAATGAGATCACTTCTATTGACGAAAACTTATTTAAGTCCTTGAAGAACTTTAAAACCCTGTAAGTTAATTCTGCACATTATGTATATTGCTATTAGCCTCTTTCCATTAAGTTATTAAAGAAACGCTGTAATTTATTTATGTTAAATTTATAGCAGTGATATTTAATAAAGGATAAAGATTCTAATTTTTAAGCAACTACTTAGAATGATATTTAACTTATATATTTAATTAGTAAAAGTTAAAAAGCGTCATGAAGGTTAATAGGCAAAAAATTGTTGCAAAGAAATATTAACTTTAACATAGTAAACAAATTTCTGTCGTCATTTTTTCTTCGCTATTTTACCCCAGAAGGTTTTGCAGGAATCAAAATCTAACTTCTAGAAGATAACCATTAGAATTTTATACGTTAATCCAAACAATACACTGACCGACTCTTGTTCCCGAAGGAGCTTATACGGCAGTCAAGTTAAATTAATGAAGGCTAACTCCTTTGGCGGTCTTGAAAGGCTTAGAAAACTGTAATATAAATAAGTCATGTCAAACATTTCACTGGTAAAATCTGTGGCAAGTTTAATTTTACTTAATTGTTTAGATTTTTATCACTTCTTAGTACCTCTACTAATTTGAAATTATTTTCTCCTCTCTTTTAAAAAAGTTTTTAGTTATCACAAGTTGTTTTTATATTAGGAATATTATTAAAATCTTGTTATGGTCTAACACCTGATAGTGTTAAATATAGATATCTTTGTTGTGTTAATTAACTTCACTATTAATAGTCTGTTAACTTTAATTATTAAAAAAAAAGCGAATACTTATAATATCTTACATAATTAACAGTAATTATTAACTAATTTAGGAAATAATAAACTTACTGCATAAAAACCAGGGATTTAAAAATCTAATTAACCTGAAAGTATTTTAAGTGTTTATTGGTATATTATCCCGACTAGTGTAGTTGAGTTTTAAGACCTTACAGTAAAAAGCTTAATAATTTTAATTAACCATTAAAACTACTTAAATTACACAACAATTTCGTAATATAAAAATTTAGTCAGCCGAAATTATAGTAACTTTGAAAATATTGACATCACAGAGTTTGGCCTACCAAAAATTTTTTAAACTGGATGTAGCTTTAAAAGAATGCTTTTTTTTCTACAGGATTTTAGAAAAAAACATGATTAAAGTGATTAATAATATGTTTGAGAGTCTTAAATGTCTATAACGTTGGCAATTTTTACGTGCCTAACTCATAACTTTTTATGACTTATACTGGTCACTTGTATCTGATATCAAGGCCGAATTAGAGATTTAAAAGTTTTCTTTACAGTGAAGTATCTTTTTATAAGGATATTCAGAAGTTGCTTGTCATAAGTAACGCAGATAGCTAAACGAACGTCATAAGCTAGTTTGAAATGTAAAGTGTTTGGTGGTCATTATAAACGTTAACAGTTAACAAGCTGGTATCCTGATGGTAATAGCATTGGAAGGGGTTGAAGAGGTGGCTTTTGCTAATTGAAAACTTCAAATTTTTTGTAAGCGCTATTTTGTTATGAACTTTATTATCTTTTTATATTTTTAATATTTATTTTGCTATCATTGTGGGACCAGCATACTGAAATTTGAAAACAACCTTTTTACGAAATAACAATGATAAACTAAAAATGACATATAATATCTTATTGATAAGGATGTCTTTTTGTTGTTACCTTATTAACGGTTGTGAAATGTTTCTAATGAAACTATCGAGTTCTATAAGCATCTCTTATACTTTACCTTATTTCAAAGTTACTATGTTATATATAGTTATATAATCTCAAGCAGAAGATGTTTTTGTGAGATAAAAGGTTAAGCTCTTTAATAAGACACTTCAATAAAGCACTCACTTTACACATATCTATATTATCCCCTTTTATTATGATACCACGCATAGATCCCTTCTATAGGACAGGCTCCCTACGATGCCCTACTAAGGAATTTTTGTTTAACAAACCTAACTTATTTGTAAATAGTATAAAACCTAAGTTATATATATTTTTTCATCTAAGTTACTTGGAAAACTAGTTTAAATTTACTATCTACGGAAAACTTTATCTTACTGCTTAAATAATTTATTAAAATCATCGACTTTATATTTCATTTTGTTATTAATATTCAGCAGATGTAAATCGTACTTAACTTTATTTTTGCTTAAGGAATTAGGAGGTAACCAACTTGGTTCGGTAGATGGTAGATTTCCTATGGAGCATACCAAATTAATCGATTGTAAGTTATAATTTTTTGCAAAATTTTAAGTACATTGTTAGTACTCTTCAGTATTAATGACAATTTTTTTTCTTTATATAATAATCGAAGAACTGGCTAGGTAATAACTTTTTTTTAATAAAAAAAGTAAAACAACCTAATCTACCGACTAGGGTATCGATGTAGTGTTTTAGTTTGGTAGTACCATCATTATTATTAAATAAAATTTATTAATGTTTATTATATTGATATTAAAAAAAATTTAGTTTAAGGATCGTGAACAATATTTAACTTTTTTTAAAAAATATTTAGAGAGCTATATCTACTAAACCTCTGACTTTTACACGATATTGTGATATAAACTTTGTAAGTAACAGTTTTTCTTTAGTCCATTAACTTAAAGGAATATGATTTTTATTAATATGGTTAGGTACCTATATAACTGCTCTATTTGAATCAGTTTTGATGGAGCATTTCCTAGACTTTCGGCGTAAACGCTCCTGTAAAAATTTATATTCTTTAAAATTAGCTTAGTCAAGGTATATTGTTGTAAAAGTAATCCCGTTTCATGTGATTTGGAGCAATAAAAAAAGTACATTTGTAAAGTTTATTGCATTAAGTCCTTATGCAGACCTTTTTAATTACTTATGCTATTATTATTTTTAAAAGGGATTTACACTACAATAAAATTACTAAATCAATGGGGAAACGCTTATGGGGCTACAAAAGTAGTAAGTTTATAACCTAAGTTTAAAAACATGTAAATAAACCTAAAAATACTAGGGGTAATCTATTATCACTGTAGTTTTTTTTATGATGGTATTAATAATTATTATAAAACAAAACTCCAATAAAAAGGTAATTAGCTTCAATAAAATATTTGATAAGTTTAAAGAAAGGCTGGAATGTTTAGTATATAAACTAGTACTCCTTTACGCAATGCTCAGTTTTTACTTTTTTACCCTTGCAACTAGTAATTTAAATTTATTTTTTTTAAGTTAAAATTATTGAAAAAAATATTTAATTCTTTTTAAATAATGGTAATAAGGGATGTAGCTTAAAAAGGATATAATAATAATGTGGATATCTTTCCGAAGTTGTTATTATTATATTAAAAAAAAATTTACTTCTATTTGGAAAAAAAAGAATTGTCTCCGCTTTATGTCACCAATTATCAATTATGGGTAAATATTTAAAGTTCGGTGTAACTTTAACGATAACGCTATACTTGGTAATATGATGGCCTAAGTTATTAAAATTCCAGCTATATAATTTTCTTCATTCCGCTATATAATTCAGATGTATTTATATTTAAATTTCAATGGTTCTCTTATTTTAAGCAAATATGCGAAATTAGTTTTATAATAATTTCAAAGAAAATGCTATTTTATTTCACTTACGGATATTTTTAACACAGAAATATGTTTTATAATAAAATCAAATCAGTTTCTTCTAAAGTCTTTTCAATGTTAGGAAAGCTAATCTACTTGTAAGTGTTTTTGGGCTCTCCTATAAAAACAATTTTTAGTAACAATATCACGACTTAAATAACTTTAGCATATTACCGCCATTTAAAATATAAAGAAACCTCACTAATAAAAAGTTTTTCTATTAAAATGTAATTTTTCATAATAAAACTTTTATGATTCATATAATAAGAATAGAACTTAAAATTAAAAAAAAAAAGATTTCCTAATAAAATCATAATTATGTAAAAAAAAAAAAAAAGAAAGTGATAAAAAAAAAGTTTTTTAATTCCTATTTTATTTTGATATATTAATAATAAATCTAAATAGTTAAGAATTAATATAAACAATAATAATTAAAATATAAGTAAAGTTATAAAGGTAAAGTTTTTATATTAACATTTATAATGAAAAAAGTAAAAGCAATAATAATAGTAATTATATAATAATATAATAAAAGTGTTAAATAAATAAGTTTTTATTATAAAATTAATAAATAAAAGTTATTAAATAAAAACTATTGAAACAAAAAATATTGAAAGCAAAATTCATATATTTAAATAATTGATAACTATTTTACTGCTTTTCTATAATAATTTTTAGAAAAAAAAAATAATATTTACTTTTTATCAATTAAGAAATTTTTTTTTAAAACAAATTTCAAAATTGTTAATGAAATATCTTTTTTAAAAAGGTGTAATATTAAAAAATACAAGAAAAAAAAATTGATTTCTAATAAAATAAAAAAGAATTTTAAAATTTCTTAAAGAAGTAAATAAAAATTTAGAAAAAAAAATATTTTATAATAAAAATTAAAAAAAACGAAGCGATTTACTGAACTAAAAACTCCAAGCAAAAATATATATTATAAATTGAAATAGAAAAATAAATACAAATAAATAAATAATTAATTATAATTTAGTAAGGAAAATAAAAATATTAATAATAGTTAAACTCTAATAAAATATAAATTTATATAAAACTAAAAAAAAATTATTAACTAATTAAAATAATAAATAATAAATATTAAAATTTCATAAAAAATAATTATAAATTAAAATTTTTATTAATTCTAATCAGAAATTTACTTATAATATCCAGAAAACAATAAATTATTATAAGCAACGAAAAAAAAATTACATTTAATCTGTACCTAAAAATTTTTACACCTAAAATTAATTAAAAAAGTTATTAAAAGTAAAAAGTTAAAAGATTTATATAATAATTAATAAAAGTAATAAGAAATTTTATAAATTTACTTATATTTTTTACAATAAAAATAATTACTAATTTTTACTTTATTCAATTCGTAACAATATTTTTTTATTACATGATTTTTAAAATTGTATTTAGAAAAATTATAAAAATTTTTAAAAAATATAAACAATATTTTAAAATACTTTATATTAATAATAATCAATAAAAGTACTAAAATTTTTAAATTTTTATTAACTTTTACTTTAACGTAAAAGAAAATTCAAAGATTCAAATTTTGTAAAATTATAAATAAAAAAAATATTTTTTTTAAAAAATAGTATTTTATGTTAATATTAGTGAATAATAGAACTAAAACTTGATAAATATATTAATTTTTACGTTATTGTAACGAGGTTTTTATTAAATAAATTCTTTATTAATAATAAATAAAAAGAAAAATATAATTTTTAAAAAATTAAACAAAATTTAAAAGTGATTTATATTAATAATAAGTAATAAAAGTACTAAAAAAATTTATTAACTTATTAAAACTATAATTTTTACTTTAATGTACATAAATTCCTTAAATAATAAAAAATAAAATTTTAAAAAAAATAAACTAATTTAAGTGCCAAATTATTTATAAAAATATTAAAAATTTGAAAAATATTAAAACTTTCTTATAAAAAATAATCTCTAAATTTACTTTATACTCCTTAAGAATATTTAATTAATTTAATTTTTTAAATTGTACAATATTTTTTTATAAATTTATAAAATTAAATAAAATTTAAAAGTGATTTATATTATAATAAATAATAAATATTAAATGAATTAAAATTTATTTAAAATGTTATAAAAGAAATTAATTTTTAATGTTTATTGTAATTATTATTTTATAGTAAATTTTATAGATTACATTTTCTAAATTAATTAAAAAATTATAAATTTTAAAAAAGAAGCAAAGTTTAACAATTAGTAATGAAAGTATTAAAATTTTTATAAAAAATTAACGCTAATTTTCCTTAGAATTTTATTAAAATAATTTCTTTTAAGGAAATTTAAAAAATTATAATTAAGTAAATTAAAATTCAGACATAAGTAAACAGTAATTCTATAATAAAAATGTAAATAAAATATAAAAGTGAATTTTATTAATAATTAAAAATATTAAAGTAATTTTTAAATTTACTAAAAATATTTATAAAAAATTATTTTACTAAAATTAATTCTCAAAAGTAAATAATATAAATTTAAATTTAGCAAATTATAAAAAAATGATAAATTTTAATATAAGTAAACCAAAAATTGAGTATTTCATATTAAATAACTTATTTAAACTAATCTTATATAAATTAATTTTTACAGAAATAAATTCTCAAAAAGTTATTAAATTTTAACAAATTATAAATAAAAAAATAAATAAATTTCTAAAAAACATTACCTTCTAAGTCGGTTCTGTGTTTTATAGTTGTTAAGTTCTATTATAACGAAAAAAATTTTAAACAAATTATTAGTGGTTACGAAAAAAAATATTAAACTAAAATTATAAAAAACTAAACTGATTTTTTGAAAAAACAATAAAATTAATAAAAATAAAAATTTCAAAAAAGTAAAAATTATTATTACTCGCGAATTTAGACGTTAGTAGTAGCAGTAGGTCTTTCAGACCCTTTAGTTTTAAATTTTTTACTTTTATATTAAATAAAAAATTCCGTAAATTTTTAAACGGATTGTTTATTGAGGTATTAAGATACAGGTCACACTAAACTTTTAACTTCTATCTATTTGGAAAAATTAGAAAACAAATTAATTTCCAGATCTGAGGCTCCCTGCGACTCCTGTAGGTTAAAAAATAATGTTAAACAAATTATTATTGCTTTAAAATAAAATTTAATAATAGCAAATTTAAAACAAAAAATGTAAAAAAAATTAAGAATTCGGTTAAAAAAAATTAATTTACTAAATAAAAAAATTCAAAAATTTTAAGAAAAAAATCGGTACTTAGTAAATACAAAGCAGTAAGTTTATTTTTAAAAGAAAAAGTTAATTTTTTACGAAAAAAATAAAGAAGTGAAATATTACTTACTAAAAGTTAAAGGAGAATTAGAAATGAAAATCTGTACCAATAAATTATAAATAATATAACTTTTTATAATTATCAAATAATTTTAAATACTTAGAGCTTATGTGAAACTAAGGCCGGTAATTCATACACTTTTGTAGACTAAGGTTTGTTAGATCATGACGTTAGAAAGTGAATGAGCACCTTAAGGATTTGGGAAGTCAAGTTTTTTTTAGGGTACACAACTCTGTCAAAGCTAAAATGACAATTTTTTTAAAAGCATTTTATAGCTTATATATTTATATTATAAAGATAAATCTTTTTAGCATAATCTGAATTTCTTAAAAGTTTTAATAACTTAAAGTACTATTTAACTGTTATAAAAAACAAGAAATATTAATCTTTTTAATTTATAAGTTGGAGCTTAAATCTAATAGCTAACGGGTTTAAGGCCTAGTTCGTAAAGATGTCCCGTTAGTTAAAAGTGAGTCACTCAGCTACGCTTCCAACAAACAATAGAATTGCTCAAAATTTGTAAACTAAAATAGTTGCCGTCTTCATAATCCCACCTACGCTATAATATTTTACTGTTAAAGGTAAAGTTATAAATTCATAAAGAAATTTATTTTTATTATTGAAAAGTCGTTTAAAAAACCGCAAAAAATATAGATCAAAATGTTACATTAGGAGTAAAAAAGAATTTTAGTAAATTACCTCTAGCTCCTAAATTACAGTTACATATATTAAGATATGATAGAGACAAACGAGTTGTAAAACCTTTACACTATTTCCTCTTTATATTTACAGGAAATTTAACTTGAAAAGCTCTATATTCAAATTTATAAAAAAAATTTAGTAACAGTCATCTAGCAGAAGATAAATAAAAACTAATTTTTTTAAAAGCTTTTTTTTTATAAAGTTAAAGTACAGAAAATTATGGATAAAATGAGCCTACATAACTAGTATATCACCAAAATAGATATTATAGCCGTAATATTATTTGCTTCAACTTCTTTGCCTGTTTCTATTTAAAAGTGGAAAGTAATTTGAGTTTCTGTTTTCAGTATAGACAAATATAACAAATATTTGAATTAAGTACTGAGGCGTTTACAGTGCAGTAGACCCATTAAAGTAAATTTTTTCAACTGAAAAATAAAAAAATTCTGGAAAAACGCTAAAAAGGCGCAAGAACCTTTTGAACCTAAAGCAGTTCCAAAAAATTAAATCTCTTCTACGCTACATCTTCTAGACAAACCTTGGTCAACAAAAGAGGACAATCGGGAAGATAGTAAAATACATGAAACACTCTCAGGTGGTGATAATAGAATTCATAATAATAATTTAGTTAATAGAAGTAAAAAAAAAAAAATAAAAGTAACAAACTTAAAAAATTTTAACAGCAGTCATAATAGTAACCATAATAATACTAATAGTAATATAAATTATAAAAATAAGAAGAAGCAGAAAATTAATTATGATAGTTGTAATTGTAAGAACGATATGAACTCAAAATTGTCTTCACCACCCCAACTGCCAGAACAATAACCGTTTACCCGACCAGAATCGGATAGGATGGAAACAGAGAAACAGACACCTCGAGAAACAGCCAAAACACGTTCAGCCCCGGAAGGACAACCTACTCGTGAAGTAAAAAATCCTGTATCGTTCTTGTTAAGAAGAATATATGGGCTATTAGTGAAATCCCGAAATGCTCAGGACGCAAAGGTCCCTCTCGCTTATGACCTCTACTGGCATCCCTCTATTGTCGTCAACTGCCTAGGTCTATAGCAGAATAGTAGCACTACTACGAGAGCGCTCTTGACAACATTACTGCTACCAGTTACTCGAGGACAAACCCGTCAAGATCATGCTTCGAGGCCTTTACACCGATTTACCTATAATCGTCATTGAAAAGGCGCTACGTGTCTAGGGATTTTCACCCTTCCGCATTGTATGACTTTTTACTATTCCATTTTTGCGAGGACCGATGGCTCTTGTACACTTGCCGAAGGAGCAAGTACCTGCAGCCCTACACATTGTATTCATTAATGTCATATGCAAATATGCGTTGAACCACTTCGTAAGAGTGACAACACCGCGCCATCACTCCACTCTGTGTGGAGTGTGGGGAAAACCCTGTAACGATACAATGTGAGAAATACAGAGAGCTGCCCTCTAAGTGCGCTAATTTTGGCGAGGCCCACACTGTGGATCACCTAGGGTGTTTAAAAATATCCTCGAAAAAACGTATTTCCGCCACTGACACGTTCACGACCCAGGGAAACGCAACCAGTAACGTCGACAATCTCTTTTGCAATCATGATGGGTCAAAACCTCATGCACCGCAACTCATTTAACAATAAAGACCTATCCCTCCGAATACCTTAGCGAGATAAGGGCACCACTCTCAACTGCTCTTGAAACATTTCTTCCTGCGATTAGCAACTTGACGACAGCAAAGGATGATAGTACCCGTCCATTTTGCCACTTGCAACTATTGCAGCGGAGTGCCAATGTGTGCCCTGCAAAAGAAATGAACTGCTGCATCTGTTGCAGAGTGATGATGTGGATGTGGCTTTGTTAAACGAGACGCATATGAAAGCAGGAACGACTTTTACTCTGCAACTACATAAAGTACCTTCTTGGGTCTGGCCCCCTTGACAGACGCGACGGTGGAGTAGCTATTCTGGTGAGGCAAAATCTATCGCACCACCCGAGTGCACTCCCTAATCGAAGGGCGTTGAGGCCGCAGGTATTCCTCTCAAACTTGGTTAACACGAGACTGACTAACGTCCGTCTATAAACCTCTCTACATGGTGCTGCTTACAACTGATCTGGCTAAGCTGCCACAAACGCGGTTTGCCCGTCGTTCTCTGTGGCGACTTTAACTGCAAACACGCTGCTAGGAACAATCGAGTTAAAAGTTCGAACGGAAAGAATTCTTGAGAAATACGCGGACCAACACAACACTCGCGTGCTGGCGCCTCAACATCCGACGTTCATGGTAAAACGGGAGACATCCTCAACATAGCCATTTTAAAAAACATACATCAGTCGGTATCAACCACAGAGCTACATGAGCTCTCATCGGGCAGGCTGCCCGTCTTATTGGGGTTAGGCGAAGGCAAGGCTAAAACCGAAACTCTGGACACAGGGGGCGTTTACGGACTGGACAAAATTTACAGCTACAATTGACGTATTGCTATTTTCTGACTCCTTCTCTATTAGAAGACACAGTTGATAGTTTTTAGGGCGCACTAACTGCTGCCCATGCTGCCGCGGTAACCAGCCGAGAAATTGCGTATCACTCTGGCCATCTGTCGGGTTATTTGGTGAGCCTTATTCGTCAACGTGGCCAGTTAATATTTTGATCGCTCCTACACAACATCCTGACCACATACTGTTTCTATACTGTCTTCACCGATACATTTAAAAGGAACTGGCGCCATTCACAATAATCGCTGGGAGGCGAAACTGCGGGAGTGTCTCTGTAGCGGCCGAAGAAGGACGGCCATCTTATTACAGCATACTTGCTATTATTCCATGCAGACGCATCATTCGTGTGAGAGTTGGGATTGCGCTGTCGCCATACCGTCGAATGACATGTGGTGTTCAGCAAGGCTCTAAGCTCTCGCCATGCTCTGCGCTCTGTAGATGCGAGATATTGCACCCCCTGCGAACCCTCACTCCCGCGTTGCACTCTATGCAGAGGACGCTGCAGTTTACGCGTCATCAAAGAGCCCCTAACTATTACGGGAAACATTTGTCAGCGGGTGAGGCAGTGGGGAGTAAACATTAATGAGACGAAGAGCAAAGCAATCCCTATCTCAAGAAGCTGCATCATGCTACCCATTTTTCTAACCCTTGAAGGTGTTAAAATCCCAGGGAGTTCTCAGGCCAAATACTTGGGCGTCATAATCGATAAGGGATCAACCTGGAAGCAACTCGTAGAGTTCGTCACGACTAAGTTCAAAGCAGTAATTCACGATTCTACCCGGTGCTGTGTGCTAAAAGCACAATGCCTCTGCGCAATAAACTGAGCCTTTATAAAGTATGCGTGCGCCCTATAATGGGCTACGCCGTTGTTGCTTGTGCATATAAAAAAACCGTCGACGATTGCACCTCTCCAGACGCAGCAAAACAGGCCTCTGCGACTAGTGGCTGGCGCAGCTTATTTCGTGTGAAACGATACGTTACATGACGACCTTGGTTTGGAACGACTTAAGTCTTTTTTTTTAAATGCCTTCAGTTCTTATAAACGTGTTAGTTGGCATCCAAACCATTAGTGGCTCAAGGACTTACATATGAACCCTTGGAAGGCTCACACTTTCAGGATCCTGCCATGTGCTTTAAGCGCACTATTACAGTTTGTTATACCCTTTAACACGCATGTAGGAAGTTTATTGTAAGATGACCTACCGAGACTGAGTACGGTTTAAGCCTAATAATATAAATTACCTGAAAGACCAAGAAGTCTGCGCTCGATATTAAGAGCGTCTACAAAATTCATTAATAAAAAAAATTTACAAAAAAAATTAAGAATTTACAAAAATCTCAAGCAGTAACTTATCAAAACAAAATCTCATATCACCATTAATAGAACTAAAACATGCTTAAAAATCCTATATTTACTAATATAACTCAAGTGTTTCTAAGAGAATGTATTAATTATTTGATTCTTTTATTACTATTTTTAAAAGACGTATATGCCTTATATGATGATCAAAATTTATAGAAGTAAACTTTTTCCTTCAGGCAGAAAAACATTTGTAAATGCCTCTCATCTGTGTACTTGGCTCAAACTCCCATATTCATTAGGTCTTGAAATTACTAGTTTATAAATATATGTGAGAAATTCTAGAGAAAGGAAACTTTACAGAATTTCTGTTTATAGCTACACTAGAAAAGAAAACACTTTTCCTATACGAACTACTAAATACACTTAAAAGGTGCTATTTGAGAAATCTAGAGTTGCCTTGCAATTGAATAAGTTACATCAAAGCACGCCTTTGCCAAATGATAATAATTTAAATAATAATTATTAAAGTGCATAGAAGGCTTGTAAAAGATTCACGTTTATATAAAAACTATTAGAAACCTTTTTGCAAAACGATAAGAAAATTTTTAAACTGGAAGGAACACTGCTTTTTCTCAAACAAGGTTACAAATTTGTCAAAGGCAAGCTAAAATAGTTTAAATGGTCTTAGTGGATTTTCAGAAAAAAGTGCAGTCTTCTTATGAGTTGATAAATGTTGCTCTGAAGCCGTTTAAGCTGGCACTGAAGCTACCACCTTGTCTTCAGCCTCTCTGAAATGGGAAGATTTAAAAACTCCCTAAGCTGTACTAAACGCCCCTTTTAAACTGCATGTAGTCTCCGTCCTTTCGTCTTCTAATAGAAAGCCATTTTAGTAGTAGCGACATAATAAACTTTGCTGTTAAAATTAAAACCCCTTCACCTTAGTGGCAATAATAGCTACTTTCAAAGCTATAGTACCTGATTTTTATACTATATTTTGTTTTTTTCTGTACATGAAATTCTTTCAGAAATATATTTTTTTTTTTCAAATTAACTTATGGACAAGGTTCTCTTATAGAATTGTTCTCAACAACTTCGTTTAAAAATCCTTTTAAAAAAAAAAGATAGCAAGTAAAAAATAAGGTATGGGGGTGGGGGGAATAAGATTTGCAGAAATTGCGAAATTTTGTATTCGGGAAAGTGTTAAGAATTCGATAATTATGCCAATAAAAGGAAGTATACTACTTGGCGGCTAGTCTTTAGCAAAACTGTTAATACAACTACATTTTGGGCATAAAAAAAATTCTACTCTGTGGAAAGTAATTCTCTTAGAAATAAATTTAATTATTCTTAAAAGACACACAGTTGCAACTAAAGAGAGATCTTTTAGCAACAGATACGATATACCTTAAAGTCTCCTACTTTTTTTCGATATTAATTTTAAAAATTCTAGTTTGAACCTTTTTTTTTTAATATTCGTAAACACTTGAGAATGACAATATGCTGGTGCCATTGCATGTGTTTATGCTTGCCCTACGTTTTGCAATTCTTATCTAAAGGTTTATATACCCTTCCATTCCGGGACAATAATCGATCGTTCCTCCTCTTTTCTCCGTCATAAACAATTTAGAGAATACAAAAAAAAAGGATGCTATATGTATAACCGACCTCATGGAACGAACAGCTCATTTAGGGGGCCTAATTGTTTATGTGCCTGTGACCTGTTGATAAAAAATAATCTACTAAACTTTGTAGCACAAACTCTATTTATGGAGACTTCGCAGTATAACTGTTCGAATAGCTCTCTGGAGGTAAAATTTATTTACTCACACTACAATAACGATTTAGCTTAGATATTATTTTATTCATATCAAAAAATTCAGCCTTTTTATATTTGAGTCGAGTTTCTTAATATGATGGTAATTATAACTAATTTAAGACGCCATTAGCTATGTGAAACGAACATAGAATTGAAATTTCTAAGTGTTAAGAGAATACGTATATAACTTTATTTATTTTTTATAGAACCAAAGTTGTCAACAGAAAGCTGCTGCTGGAGAATTAATTGGGAGCTTGTAGTCTTGACTTTCAAAATAAGCTTTGAGTTGCGGTAAGTGACGAATTTCATGATAAAGAGAAGATAATCTCTTATAATTATCTGTAAAAATTTGATAAATAAGTTATAAAAAGTGTACTTTATTTAAGCATGTGGACTTGCAGAAAAAGAATTGTTACTTTAAAGGGAAACCAAATAAAAAATATTGGAAAATTGAAAGAAAACATTTTAAGTAAATAAGTAAAATTTAAACAAAAACAACGGAAGTGCAGTTATTAAGTACTAACATTAAATCGTATAAAGAATATTTTTGAATGGAATTGCGGAAAAATGTGTATTAACTTAAAATTAGAGCAACATTTATAGAAAATTAATAAATAATTTTTAATATTATTAAAAATTGTGCCAAATAAGTAATTATAAATTATAAATAATGTAAGTGGATTTGAACAATTTTTGAAGAAATTTAAGAATAGGGTACCAAAAAACTAATTATTTGATAAAATATTGTACTAAAGCAACCAAAAGTTTTTTAAATTAACCAATTTGATTACAATCAAAAAAAATTAAGTGATTACTAGGATTAAAAAATTGTAGTCAAATAAAGATGACCCTTAATAGACTAAATGTTATTAAATATACCAAGTAAATAAAAATGTTACCGATTTAGCCATGTAGAGTATTTAGCAAACTAAAATTTTTGTTTTTTAACATCAACTAAGTAAGGAATTAAGGCGAAATTATTTATACAAATATATTTTACTATTTTTGAGTTTAAGAAAGAAAAGAATTGAAAAAAAATCTAATTTGCAAAGACAATTGGAATAATATTAAAATACCCAATTAAACTTAAGAGTCAAATTATTAAAACGGTATAATTTGTTTTCTAGGACTAAAAAAAACCAAAAAAAAAAGTAATACGCTGAAATGATATAGAAAAAAGACCAAATTATTCAAATGGCGAAACCTGTTTTTTTGCAAAGACATAGGGAGATAAACTAAAATAACTTTGATTATACAAATAAAAAAAAAAGATTTAAAAGGGTTTGTGTTTTGGATATCAAAAAATATTATATTGCAAGAACAAAGAAGAATTACCTTTAATCATGCCCTTAAAATAAAAAAGAGCGAATTATTAATATGAATCAAAATCCTTTAAGTATAAATAACAGCAACTGGTAAAGACTGCAATAATAAGCCATATAATTATTTATTACACTAAGTGAAAAAGACCAAATTATTAACAAGGTACAATTAGTTTTTCGATTAAAAATTAGTAACTCCAAATACCACAAGATAATAAACCAAATAAATAAAGACCGAATTATTAACATGGAACAATTTGCTTTTGGGAAAACCAAAATAAGTAGTAAAGAACTATTATTTATTGGCCCAAATTATTTATTATATTCGTTTTTTTTTTAGAGCCAAAATAAATTTGTAAAAGTTAATAACAAAGGGACCGAACAACTATTAAATCCACCAGATTATTAACTGGTCCAATTTAGTTGTAAAGCCCAAAAGTAGTAATTTGCAAAGAAGAATTATTTGGTTCTTAAACCCAATATGATGAAAAAGACTCGATTGTTAATATAGAGAAATATGTTATTGGGCGGCTTTGCTTGAATAAAATACATAATAAAGTAGCAAAATATTAAAAAAGAATTTAACTGAGCACTGAAGTCTTTAGAATTTCTTTAGCAAGTTTTTCGTGATGGTCCAACATGACAAACAAATGAAAATCAGCAACACTCGGTTTTCTAAAAAATTTTTATTATTACTAAAATACACTTTAAAAAAAAATAAAAAAATTAAAGATTAAAATTTTAATTATATAGATTAAAGTTTGTACTCATTGGAAATTAAGAATTTAAATTGAAAGACAGAGAGCCAATTTTCAAATTTATTAAAATGCACGCTTGCCTTTTTTTCAATATAGTCTTTTGCTTTTTCTTGAAACCCTTCTAAATCTCCTACGAAAAAAACAAGCAGTGTAAAAGTTTTTTATAAACTAAATAAAGATTTAAAGAAATAAAGTTAATAATTTATACTTCGAAAATTATTATACTACCGTAACACAAGTTAACAAATTGATTTCGAAGATCCATTACTTGGCAAAGCAGTTGTTCTACGTAGCAAAGCTCTCTTTCATCTTTGCCAAGTAAGTCCAACTAAATTCATAATGTTTAAATATAATTAACTTATAAGAATTTAAAAATTCAAATTTCTATTAAAAAGTATAAAAAGATTTTTTTTAAAAATTAAATTTGTTAATATAAAAATTAGATTATTAATTAACAGATTGAAGAAGCTTTCCTTTCTTCCTAAGTAAGTTAAACATGCATTAGATTGCGTAACGTAAAAGTCGCCATCTTTGATAAAAGGTAAGTTTGCTAAAGGATTTTTCTCCGCAATTTTTGGCTTTATGTTATCAAACCTATAAAAAAAAACTTCTTACTAACTAGTATTTTTAATTAAATTAAAATAAAAGAATTTATTTTAGAAAAAATATGATTAATATAAATGGAAATTAGAGTTTACCAAAAAGTAGTTAATTTAAAACAAAAAGTAAAATTTAAAATTTACCACAAAGCAGAGTGAGTGGCTTCAAAGGCATAAAATTCATAATCCATCCTTGCATAAGTGCAAGCCATCTTCAAAGGCGCGACCAACCCTTAAAAAGTCGAAAACATACTTTTCAAAAATATTTTCCATATAATAAAAAAGTTTACCTTGAATTTTCCAATAATATAACACTAGTTTTTCAGGCATTTCAACAATTCTTTTATAATAGTCTTATGTGGAAAAATAAAAGAAAACTTTGAAAACTGCCCATCAAAGTGTATGAAAAAATTGCTTAAATAATTGAGAAATATATTGTTATTAATAAGTAAAATTGAGTTTTCTTAAAAGAATAATGCAGCTCTAATACATACTAATATTTACTTAAGAGGAGAACATTTTATACTTATTAATAAAAATTGAGTATTACAAGAAAACGATGTAGTGCTAGTATTTACTTCAAAAAGGAAAACAATACAGTCACTATAAAGTAAATTTGAAGCTTTTAACAAAAATGAAAGTGCTAATATTTACTTTATAGAGAGAAACTATACATACATGAGCAAAAGTCTAATGAAAAAGAGAACAACACAAAGCCAAAGCGAGACTGTCAGTAAGAAAAAAAATTAAGGTTTATATATAATTTGCTAATTGGAAAAAGCTTAATTTAGTATTTCAAAATTTTTATATAGATTATAATTTGGTGAGGCTGTTTTAATTAGTTTCCTTAACTATTTCGTCTCTGAAGTTTTTAACAGTAGTTGATCATCTGTTTGGACAGCTTAACTTATTTATTTTCCTTATCAGTAAAGTTGGTAACACAACCTCTGTAAAAATTGTTTTGTAATAAAATTAAGTCGTGATAGAGGTAAGCTAATTTCATGTGGCTCTTTTGATATCAAAATAATCGTAAAAATGATAGCACAGCGTTTTTTTTAATATAAGAAAAAACTTTCTGACAGCATAAAAATTAATTATAAGGAGAGGAGGCGCAGAGCTAACATAGATCTTAGCGCATTTAAGCAAAAACAAAGGAAAAAAGTAAATCTATGAACCCAACCAAACTCTGAACAATATTACTATTAATTGTTTTAATAAAGACTTTTACTGCGCACAGGTGAAGTGTATCCTTTAGTTTTTCACATGCAGGAAACCAGACTCCTTTTTTATTATCACAAAATTTAAATCTAAAGACTATTCTTTTAGCAATACTAATATTCAAAGAATTTTTCTTGTTTATAATTCTCTTATAATTCTCTCAATATATATGCGCTCGGGCAATCCATCAAAATTCTATTGTGTATCATTAATAAAAGGACTCCTTCATAGTGATAGTCTCTCCTTGGTGGTAGAATGTGAGGATTTCAGTGAAACTAACTTTAAAGAGGAACAATAAACTTTTATACACGCGTGGAAAACGAATTTTGAATGTGAAACTAATTAAAAAAATACAGAGAACAACTTCTTCTTTCACTCCACCGAAGATGAAACAAACGGTACAATGTTATTTATGACTATTAATTATTGTGAGAATACCCAGTGATGGAGATTAAAATCATATCTGTGGTGTTAAACTTTCGGTATGCCACTACAAAGTGCGTACTGCAAATATACTTAAAGGCAAATTACCTTAAAAGGACTGAAAAAGCAAAAAATTTCACTATCTCCGTAGGGGCAGTAAACGTTAAAAAAACTTAAGAACACGACGTTGTGTATTGTATATGATTGTGCTTCGTTGTGCCGAAATCAAAGCTATCTTAAGGAAAATCAGACATCACTTTCGAAGTTAACTCTATTTAGCTTTCACCTAAATTATAACGAAAAAAAACGGAAGGTAAGTATATATGTTTAGTTTTAAAAGTCAGAACTAAACAAGTTATTAAAATGTAGTTAGCTCGTAATATTATGTAAATAAATTCATAGACTATGTCGACTGCTTAATAGCTTTTATCAGTAATATTAATAAAATACGGGAGTCAATTAGCTCAAATGTGAGGAGGTCTGCGGCATATATAGATTTTATAATAGAAAACGTTTTTTTTACCTCTTTTAATAATCAACAACTGAAAATAAAAGATAAATGTGGGATTAAAACACTAAAGCTATGTCTTGCTTTATAAGCATTAACTCTTAGAAAAAAAAAAGACAAATTGCATTGGATGCATAATACTACTTTAGTTTACTTTTAAAGGATTGTGTAGAACAATACTAAGTTAAGGCTACACATTTAATAATATGGAAAAAACTCGTATAATTTGGATAAAAAGTACATTTATACTTAGAGGTTCAATTGTGCACGAGTAGATCAAAGATAGTTATCGTCCTGAAAACCAAAACTTTATAGTGAATTATCCCTTAGCTATAATAAGTGGATCAGCTTTAGTATTTCATTTTGAGAAGTACTCGGCCATTGACAAACATACTTTCCTCCTAAAATTTTAACCTTAAAGCAGAGCATTCTAGAAAATGAAAGAAAGGATTATTCTAAGGCCCTAAAAAGCTATCCAAAGTTTTTACTGGTGGAGTGTTTCTAAAAATTGATTAATAAAAAGAGTTAAGCAGATGTTTTAAGCTATTTCACTACTGCACTTAAAAGATAAAAATAATCAGACTTGCAGCTACGTGCTATGCAGAAGAAAAATAAAGACTATATGTGAACAAAAAAGTTTTCCAAGCATACTTTTACAGAACAGGAAAAAAAGTCGTTCTCAGGTTCCTTCCCCTGCTAATTAATTACCTTTGTATCAAAATTACTAAATGCCTTCTCAGTAAGTTTACGTTTTATAAAATATATAATATTAGATAAGTTAAACAATCACTTGAATACCTTAAAGAAAGGAATGATGGTTTAAATCTGATTAGTTAATTCTTTTTTTTTTGAAAAATATTTCTAATTTTTTGCTTACGGAACTATATGAATTATTATACCATTTATAGATGTAATATTAAGCAAAGCTTTAATAACGTGCTCAGAATTTCCAAAAGCTTTTCAGTGACGGAATGCATGCTCCTTCGAAAATCAAACTGTACGTTGGATATCAAAGATCCCTCTACAAATTCAGCTCTTCATAGAAATAAACGCTTGTAAAACTTTTCCTATACAAGATTGTAGTCTTGAAGGGGGTACAAGCTTTAAACAAGCGAATAAAGACGGTCATTAATAAAAAATTAATTGTCGTAGCTCCCAGCGTTCAGAAATATGTTGGAAAAATAAAATTAAAACTTCTTAGTTACTGTCCTATAGAATTTATGAGCGCCCATTCTTCAACGGTTAGAATATATTAGACAAAAAACAAAATTAATGCAGTCGTTAGGTAGGAAAGAGAAACCAAAAGGAGACCAAGGTGTTTTGCAGATAGGGTAGCCTAACTTAACGGAAATCATAAGAGTTGACCTTCGTGGGGAAGGGACCTAGAATCTACGGAATATTTTTTGTTTATTTACACCCTCGCCACCTTATGTAAAGAGGTCGTCAGAGACTTTTGACTTTAAAAGCTTGCTCTTCTCATTATTTTTTTTTTAAGGTTAGGAAATTGTTTACCTTACCATTTTCTCGGTTTAAAGCAAGTTTGTCACTTGAAAATTTTAGTAAACGATTATTGGGTGAACCAAATTTGTCCCAACAGCGAACCTCCTAAATAGTTTCATTAACTCGAGTCAGAGCTAGAGCTAACGCAAACTTTCCCCCATCAAAACATCTAGTATCAGTATTCACTTCAATAGCATAAAAATAACTCTCCAAATCTCCCTCTGTAATGAATTGTAAGGGATTTTAACTAAACCTACTATAGAAAAGAGCAAAAATTCAATAGTTTAAAAAATAGGAAATAAACTTTTAAGATTCATGCGGTGAAAAAATACAAACCCGCACGATCTTCAAGAATGAGAAACCTCCTCATATTAACATCCCTAACAGAATTTGGTCTATTTACTACAAAAGCTACAGTTGTTAAGTGAACTCGGCTTTAAGTCATAAAATGAAACCGTACAAACTGATTACTAAAGATATTACAATAGCCGCATACACACGGAAAATAAAAGAAGTTAAAAATTTATTTATTTACATCAAATAGAATATATGATTGAATTCAAATATTTAAAATGAAAAAAATAATATTCCGACATTAAGAAATTTGCTTTAACTATGTAGCAGCGCAGAATATTATTTTTAAATCAATTTCACATTTTTTTGTTTAAAGTATCGTGTCTGTAATCTCGAAATTAGCTAACTTCTACTTCAACCAAACTAACGGGAAAGCAACTACAGAAAAGTAAAAGTTCACTTTTTTTTTCAATACTTCGTAAAATGCAGCTATACGTGTTATTATACCACATGTCCTGTCCAACATACTCATCCCTTCTGCTTATCTGTTCGGTTTTATCTTTGTCCCACACCCTGTATTTCTTCCTTGAAGCATAAATACTCTTCCTCTACAGAAAAAAATTATGGGTCCCTCCTCCTCTCTTCTTCGTTAAATAGTAATAATTATAAATTATAACGTTGATATAATAGGTAGTAATGCTAATTCTAATATTAATAAAAGTATAAGTGGTAGGATGATCTATAAATTATTGTTAAACAATAAATACTTAACAAGTAGCAATTTTTTTTTGAATAGGATATGCATAAGGTATGTCGACTATAATATGCGATTGCTTTCAGTAAAAAAGTATTTTAAATAAAATTAATATACTAACTAATGGGTGTTTAAGACCCAACCCTCTTGGGTTCTAAACATACTCTATGGCCTGGAGGAATGGAAAATTTTTTTCAAGCTAGAACTTTAAAACCGCATTGGATAAATACCAAGAGAATTTATACTAATGGTACTTTTTGCAGTTCTTATTTCAAAAGTAACTTTGCTCTAGTTTTTTTTTCACATAAAAGAGGATGACTTGCTTTAAAAAAAAACAAAATTTTAGATATATTAAGGTCTAACTTTAATTAAATGTATATCTTTATTTTTTATGAAAAAATCCTTTTAGGAGGAAAGTAGTATATTTAAGTAAAAAAAATAAAAAAAAATAAAAATTTAAAGCTTTTACTTATGTTTACTTCTCTTCCCTTGCCGTTTTTAGTTACATTTTTTGTTCTGTCCATGTTTTTGGATTTATAAACAAATAAATTGTTAAACTTTAACCTTTGAACTATTACTTTAGCAGATGCTTTATTTTTTGAAAGCAAAAACTCATTTATTAAACAGTATTAAGCTATTACTTTTATCGGTCCACTTAGAAAGCACTATAACCATAATTTTTAAGTTAACATTGCCGATATATTTTTTAGTAGTATTAATCTTAATCTTTAGCTTAAAAACCATTAGAACTAGCATGCATATATTCCTGAATAGTTAAAGGTCTAATCTCATTTTTGATTAAGCTACGCATATTAACGAAAACTCTGTTCACGTGGCTATAAAAATGTATAAACTGATCATAATATAAAGAAATTATAGGTAACTTAATCTGTTAGAATATTAAAAATTTTTGTTTATGGAATATGTCTATTTTTATCTTAAACAAACGCCTTTAGCATCTTAAGGAGCAAGCAGTTACCTTCTATTTATTACGATAAGTTTAAAATTTACCTAACACCAAGTACAGAGCAAAAGTTAGTAAATGAACGAAATAAACTTAAAAGGTTATCTTTGTTGTTTACCGAACTTTAAAATACCTAAATGTACACTCTTGGGTTAGATGATCACCAAAAACATTTTTACGAATATATGTAATCTATATACTTTTAAAAATACTATTTATGATATTTGCTAATTATGGTTTTTTTTAATTTACTTTTCTTAGATATATATGGGCTGATCTAAAAAATAAACTTATAAAACCCTATAGTTAAATTTTTTGTTTAAATCTTTACTTCACTGCTATTTAAATGGGTTCAAATCATAACTTTAAGCTTTATAATTAAAAACTATAATCTGAAAGCCTATAAAATTTTTTTTAGTACTATTGTATTTTAAAATATATTTATTCACTATAGAAATACATTTTCGTAAAGGAAGCACGGTTGGCAGAAATTATAACTCAATGTAAAATATAGTTTTCATCACTAATGCGTTATATAAAAAAAAAAATTATAATTTAGTAATTGGCAAAATTTGAACTCTTACGAAAAGCTTTTTTAATAAAAATAAAAAATAACGCCAACTTTACATCACCACTTTATATGTAATAAATGTAATCTATACACTTAGTATCTAAAAAAATAATCAAAGTATTAAGATATTAGGGTAATATATTAGAACTTATAAAGAGAAAGAATAGCATATTTCTTCTTCGTTTAGCTCCTTATTTACAACCAGAGAGTAACGGTTCTCAGTAAAACTCTCTTAGTAATATTGTTTTTGTACTTCGTAAAATCAAACAATGTTCCTGGTATGAATTTTAGGGTTAAATTAAGATTTTTGAGCAAATACAAAACAATTAATTCATTACTCGCGTACGGTCAAAATAGTAATTCCAGTCGGGAATTCTACCAAATGCGAAGAAGTTTAAACAAACAAGAGATCCATTAAACTTTAAAGATATTGTTAAATTCCATTTAGTTTCTTTCATGACTGAAATTTTAGTTTGGTTTTTCTTTTTTTAAAAAAAAAGTTCTTTATTTTCAGGGTTACTTAATGACTGAAACACATTCTTTATAAGTAGTAGAGGCCCCACACTACCAAGTCAGCGGTGATCAGAATTCGGTTTCACAACCTACTAAAAAGAAAAAAAGCATTCAACGTCGATACCCACGACGATAATAATCACAATCCGCTTGGGTAAAACAAAAATTTTTACCAGCTAGTGACCAAATGCGAAATTCAAAATAAAACAAAAGATATCTTAAACGTTATAGATATTGTTAAGTTTTAAGTTCCTTGACTCAAATTTAATTTACTTTTTCTTTGCTTCCGGTATATGTAACTATAATGTTGGTTACAAAAAATTTTTATTAGCCCAACTTCACTTATCCTATATATGCGGAAAAAAGAGTTGCCAATTAACTTCTTACTCTTTTGTTTTACCTAATAAAACAATAAGTATACCTAAATTTACGTTAGATTTAAGGCACCTAATAGAGATTATCACATATTTGTTTAAAGGTCTCCATGCTAAATTTCCTTTCGATAAATTTTTTTTTACTTCTAATGATATTAAGTATGTATAGAGAAGTTAAATCTAATACAGTTTCTATTTTTTAGAAGGAATTGGGCAGTCTAGGCCCGTCGAGGAAGTTGTAAACAATAAGTTTACAATTATAATTTTGTTATGTTAACTTTGGTAAGATTTTCAATTTCTGACAGAGGCTATGCAGAAGGGTGATAATAAATAAATTCATTCTGCTTCCTATGCTGTTTTAGGATAACATGATCTCGGTATTAACTTTATTTAATATTATGTCAGGAAACTGGGAGACCTAACAATTTTAATAGATTAAAAAGTTTTCTTGTATTCTCTTTTTAAGAAAATTATTTTCTGCCTAAACCTTTGAAGAGTTTGATCAAACTGCTCCCAGAAAACAAAATATGGGAGGTACTTTAAAGAATGGAGGGAAGCAAAGTTGCTTCTTTTCTTGTCAGGTTTGTTAGACAAACACATTAATTGCAAAATTGTTACGTTGTTATCTCCCTAATTTCCAGATGTAGTTTAATAATAATAATAATAATAATACTAATAATAATAATAATATTTTGTTAAATGAGTATTTGATTATGCACAGGCGAAAATATTGAATGGCTTGGTTCACACCTCTGCTTTTCTTGCGCAAGCAATGGAGGGGTAAAGCAAATGCTTGCGTGGAACTCAATGCTGGCAAATGAAGTTGAAAAGGTACTAGCGTTTGTTATTATTTAATATGGAATAAAAAAATTATTTTAATTTTAAATGAACTTTTTAGAAAGAAGCTGTCTATGAAATCTGCACGCCATAAAATCCCAATTTTACTGGAATACGAGACATGTTCATACCGTGTTCAAACGGCCAAGTTACGCCTACTCGAAGCGGGAAGTCCGCATAGATCTTCTTTCTCACCGCTTCTATCCATACTATTTACTAACTACGTGTCTTTGGCGGTCAACCCTTTACGCAAGTCCTTGATCTCCTGCTTTAGCATTCAAAGTATCGCCAGCTAAGCCACTGGGTCACATTTTCAAGGAGCAATACCGTTCGCCTTTTACGAGCGGATAGCTGGACACCCCGTTTTCCGGAAGAAAAATCTTATTACAGGCATTTGATCTGTCTACACTACCACCGTTCTTTTGACTTTTAGCGATAATGGTCATATGCGAAGTGGAAAATTAAATAACCTAAAAACTTGGGTAATTTCTGTAATAAAAACTAAGTTTGTAATGCAGGCTCTAAACCTTTTCGAAAGCTCAAGCATTATAATTTTTGTTCTTTTTTCCCTTTACTTTGTTTGCTTCATTTAGGGTAGACAAAGATTTAAGTATTTTAGGTAAACCTTTATTATAAGTTATTATAGACAGTTCCCGAAACTTTCGACCTCTCAAGTCAACTTTAATAACGGCTTTGAATAACAAGGAACCGTATTCTTTTCTTAATGTATACTTACTCCTAGTAGATTTCCCTTATATACGCTTACCGTTCTTAACGTAACTTTCGGTATATAATTTTATAATAAATGCTTTTTTTAACGAACAATATTTGGTTCTGCTTTTAGTAGACATATTGTAAGAGTCGCAAGGAAATATTATGCACGAATTTTCTTTATTCAGAGCACATATTTTTGATGTAATAAATATTTTGGCAAGTAGTCCATCCTTGTATTCTGGGTGTAGACATAGAATAGTTTAATAAAGTTGCTTTACTTGTTGCATTTTATTATTATATGCGCAATAATAAACTTGTGGGAACTACGCTAGCAAAAACCATAGCTAACACAAGCAACTAATAATGCAATAGAATGAAACAAGACATAGAATAAGGACCAACTTTGTTTCGGTTTGTAACGTTTTATACATAAAAGTTAAAATTTTTATAAAATTAAAAATGTTTGGCAATGTTCTTGATTACATATTATTTTTAAGATTTTGGTGGCTTTTAATCTATTATAGTTTGCTATATTTACTTTTGCATATAATGTTGACTTTTAACACTTAACACTGATAAATGTGATATATTTTTTTGGTGTTGAGATCTAATGGCACCTACTTTTTTTCCCCCTTAGTGTGTAGTTGTGCATCGTATATTTTATTTTTTGATCTTGCTTAGTAAGTGTGTAAAACGCCATTTTTTATGAAAAATAGAAAAATTATTTTTAAAGAGTTGTCTAGTTTATAACTGGTAATAGGGCGTGCTATAAATTGAAAAGCTTTTACTTATACTTTAGGCTGCAGTAAATGCAAATTATTTTTTATCTTGTGTTCTCTAATATAAAGATTGTAGAAACACACAAGTATAAAGGAAAGAAAAGATGTATATAATAATAAGCTGTGCGGTAACAGTTTCTTTAGTATAATTTAAAGTTTCTCTATGTTAAAGTGGAGGGAATGTGATCTATTAATATGTAACCTTATTAATAATGATTACAATGTATAGAGAAGAAAGAAAAAGAAAAAGTGAAGAGGAATTGCCTTTGAATTTTTAAAATATAAAATAAAATTTTTTATTTAAATTATCAAGCTATCATAATAACTCAAAATATGATAGACAATCAATAATATAACAGTATTTAATACTATAAATAAGTAATTATGTAAGTAAGTTTTCATACAATTTTTCAAAGTATATATATAATTGTACGACAAACTAAAAATTTTTAAGTAATTTTATATAATTACATAATAAGAAAAGGTAATACCTTTTTTTGGCAGTGTCAACGCTGAGCTCTATCAGATATTACGTTAATAATTATTATATTAATTTTATTAAAATTATAATTATTTATCTACATTTTATATTATTTGAATGTTGAATCTTCTTTTAATAGTGTAATTTAATATCTATAATAATATTTTATTACAAGTTAATTATTATCCAAAGTTATTAGATTTTTTAATTTTACTTTTTACGTAGACATTCCTCTTTATTTCCATTTAAGGTAAATATGGATTTAAGACAGTCTCTTTTGTTATCATAATACTTGCAAGCTTTTTAGACTTTTAGGAGGTAGTATTAAGTTTTTTTAACATATTAACTGAGTGTTGAATTTATGGTGTAGGAAGATGTATATACATACATAATAGAAACCCTTCAGTTAATAAGAATAAGAGAAATCTTAATTGAATGTATGTACGTAAATTTATATTAAAAAAGCGATAAAATATTTATCGGCGTAAAATTATAAATAATTTTTTTAAAAGAATTAAAATTGGTTCTTGCTCCTGCAACAATTAATATTATTTATAAGTGCAACGCACATTTATACGCATGAAGCACCCTATAAACTTTCACAGATCCACGAAGGTAACCCCTATAGTAACAAGTTTCCAACTTTTTCTTTTTATTTCAAGATGACTAAGCCAAGTTAATTTTGTTATCAATTTTTTAACCCTTAAAACTAAGACGTGGATAACAATTATTTTCCATATACACGTTTTAAGGTTACGCTTAAAAAACTTTTTTTATCCCACCAAAGCTGATTTCTTACAACTTCTGTAATGAGTTGAACTGAAACAGGGCATTTAGATTGCTTAACACTCAAAAGGCTTCATCTTTAAAAAAAAATTTATAAAACCATCATTAGATAAAACTAATTCAAATATTTTTTAACGAACAGCCTTACCTCAAGTAAGATTTATAACTTTCTAGGCCGTTTAAAACTTTGCTACAGTGCAGCTAACTACAGGCTAATTAGCTTGCTTTCTTTAGTTGAAAAAGTTTTGAAAGCTGTTTCAACTTAGAAAACAGATTAAATTTATTACGGTCACAAAAAAATTTGAACAATAACAATCTAACGTCAACTCCTACTCGTTAAAGATGCTGTAAATAGATCCTATTATAACTAAATTAGAGGCTTAATACTGTATGTTTAAAATTTACAGTTGTTTTCAAAAGTACGACCCTATAATTCTTTTTTTTTTTTACTTAATTGTTATTTTATTTATTATTTAAGTTTTTTTAATTTGATAATTGAATTTGTTTCTATAGTTAATAAATATTATCCAACCTTTTTTAAAGTTTATTGTGCGTATTGTTTCTATCCCAAAGAAATTTTATGTTTACTTGAACTTGTTTAGCTGAAAGTATTAATTTGGCTTTAGTTTGTAAAGATTTGTATTATTAATCGTAATCCGTCTTTGCGTAATTTTTACGAGTTTTATAATGAAAAATGAAGAAATTAAATAACCTACTGCTCTCAACGTTGCTTAATTAAAAAATTTACTTCGCAGTACGCCGAAAAATAAAACTGTCAAGTGATTTTTTACGTACTATTAAAAGCACTGCAAAATTTATTGATAATAATTTTCTTTCAAACAATAACCAGTTTTTGGTTAGCTTTACTAAAGAATATATTTAAAATTTAGAAAATTACTGCATTTATAACCTTACTAATTTTTTTAAAAACTTTTATTAATAAGTAAAATTTTGCTAGATACAAGACAACAAGGTAAGATTTGTTTAAAACCCAAATAAAACTTTTTCGTTTTAAGTACTTGAAAGCTAAAATGCGAAAAATATATTAAATATGTAGTAAAATAAAGCGAGTCTAAAGATTTTTATATGCAATCCTAAACATAATTTTGTTAGGTATGTTTGTTAGCTTAAAAGCTTTAGTTATCTTTAAAGTAAAATCAAAATTAACTGTTTTTTATTTTAACGAATTACTTAATTTTTACACAAAGCCCAGCTACTTCGTAATCTAGAAATCTCTACGATAATATCGTTAAAATATGTTACTTTTATGAAATTAATTTATAAACAAAAGGAATAATATTTTATTAATAAAAAATTTGTAAACGTATAACTTTTTTTTAAAGTATATAAATACTGGTATAAATGCCAGAATAAGAAGCTGAGAGCTAAACATTCTAGAGCAGAAAATACCACATCACGAACAGTAAACAGACGTATACTTAACAGAATAAACACATTGCGCTCCTTTAGTTTTTTTTTAACTTTGCCTTATATTAAAATGAAAGCCGAAATATTTTTAACAGAACGAATAATCGTCAGAACTGTCATAAATTATATGAATTATAATTCTTCTTAATAACTGCTAAAGAGATGAGCATTTAAGAGTTTTTATAAAGAATTTATCAAGTTACCAACAAATTTGCTTACGCATGTTTTTTTTAACATTCCTCCTGTTAATAATGGATCCATCTGTTTACTTTAATACAGTAATACAAAGTTTTTTCAAACAATTATTATTATTATTGTACATTTCAGTTTTCTCAAAGTACACAGAAATATAGCTGTCCCAATGACAAAAAGTCTGCAAACCTCCAGTTTAAGCAAAACTTGTGCTTATGTGAGTTTTGCATGTTTGACGTCTCTCTTAAAACTTATGCTTTGTGTAAGTACTCATTTCCTCATATAATAACTAGGAAATTTTTTTTAATAATACAATATAAATAGATCTTTCAAGAAAAGCTTAAATTAGTAATTTTCTATTTGCTTTAAAGAAAATATGAATAAATCCGAAAAAGTTTTTTGTATGTGTGAATTTGGAGATTTATTATGCCGTTGGAAAGGCTCTTTTTTAGAATTTGAGAATCTCCTTTTTGTAGATAATAATGAGGTTATTAAAAGTTATAATAAATTTGAAAAATACTAAACCATTACGAAAATTTGAAATTAATCAGAAACATGAAGATTTTCCTAGAAGTCTTAAAAATTTAAAACGATTTTACGTGCGTTTTTATTCACTTTTTTTATTTTTTATTTTTTAAACTAACTTACCAGCTTTATAATATATAATTTATTTAAGATTAAAATAAAAGATTTTACTGAGCAGCAAGTATTTCTACTTCTAGCTAGTCGTACTTATCGTTTCTTAGCAATTCAGTTAAATAGTTCTGTTTGTATAATTACTGTTCCACCTCAAGAAACAATATTGGAAAAATCCACAATTGTTTGGTAAATTTTTGTTTAAATCTTTGTAAAAATTTATTTACTTTTTCGCCTTCTTTTTAGCGCTACTATGGCAATTATAATTATAATCACTACTTAATATATTTATCTTATAGTACTACTTTATTATTATAAGATTTTGTTAAACTTGGTAGTTAATTTAACTTTTACTAGTAGACTTGTATTTTTTTCGATTTGGTTTTTAATTTTAATTAAAAATTATTGTTAATATCTAAATTCTTTTTATACATTTGTCAACTTTTTGTTTATAAAATAATTATCTGTTCTTTAATTCACTTATTATATCTTTTAATTATAGAATTTTATATACAATTAACTTTTAACTTTTGCAATTTCAAAAATTTTTATTTTTGTAAATTAACTTTTTATGAAAAATATATTATATTTAAGCTCCGGCGTTTGGATTCGTCTTGAAAATAAAATTATAAATATCGCGTGGCACTCTCTTAGCGCAAAAGACTCTCATCTTTTGGTTTTAACGAATCAAAGTTTATAGTTAAGTATAATTTTTTTAATTAAAACGGTTTTTTTTGAAGATTTTTTATAAAATGTAATTTCTTATTTTTAAAAAAAACTAATTTTCTTTTCAATTAATTTTTTATAAAAAAATTTATTTTGTTTTTAATTTATGGTGATATTGCAAGTGGTTAGTTGACGTTTCCTGTTATTTTTATTGGTCAATAAGGCAGGCGGTTAGCTTTTTTCTACCAACAAACGCTGTTTTTATTTACTTTTTTATATTATAATTTAATTTATAATTATTTTTTTTTTGAAAAGAAATTTATTTGACTGAAAGTCTGCTTTTTTTGGTTATAATCAACCATTACTTATTATTGTTTTATAAATCTGAAAAACTATTGCTCTTGTCTCAACTCTGTTTTTTATTGGTCTACGCCTTATAAGCAATCGCTAGATAGCACTTTGTAATAAAACCGACCCGTTTTGTCGTTACTCCGTACCCCATTTTCATATAACCAAATCATTGGCCGACTAGCGTGTGATCACTGTAGCAATTATCATAATGAATTTTTTTTAACTCAACAATTTTTTAACTTTAAAAGCCTTTATGACGTTTTAACCGCCTCAGCGGATAATATGAACCAATGGACTCTTTTCAGCTACGAGAAAGTATTTCACTTACCAAAATGTATTTATTATTATTATTATTATTATTATTATTATTATTATTATTATTATTATTATTATTATTATATTAATACACTGCAGCAGCCCAGTCGAGTCCGGTCAAGCTCGACTTGCCCGATGCCGGCCCGACTTTCCCATCTCTCTCTGCCTACGTGTTTTATACGCACGGCGAGCTTTATATTTTCTGTCCTGTTTTACCACGTGATCAGTACTTGTTATTTTTATTATAAAAAATAATTTATAGTATTAAGTTTAAAAAATTTCCCGTCAATAATACGCACAACCAGTCATAAGTTAGTTATATGTTAATAATTTTTTAGGCGCTGCAAAGTCGTTTATTAGTTACTTAATTTCTTTATTTTTTTGGATATTTTTTTTATATATATTTCCGTGTACAGTCTTTTGGATATCGACTTTTTTATCAACTCGCAAGAAGCCGTGCTTGAACAACATCGTATTATCCAGTATTTTGGTCTGTACTAATATAATCCTTAAGAATTATTTATTATTATTACTGTTACTATAATTATTTACAATTATTATTACTAGAAAAACTTGAAGGTACTGCGCTTGCGCAGGGCCCCTTTTTTTTAAACCATGCGATTGGCTCTTTTTTGACCTCTGCTTTTGTTTTTAATTTCTCTTTACCAATTATGGTATACAGTAACGAATCCTGATTGGTCTGTGTGAAATAGTTTTTCTCCCCCTTTAGGCTTTGGGATTTGCTAACGGTGAAGCGCTATTGGCTATTCTTCTTCCTTATCAGCCAATGTTTCTTTTTGAAAATGCTTATGATGATAACGTTATATTATTATTACTACTACTATTATTGTTGTATTAGTATTAAACAAAATATATTAGAATAACGTGGAGTTCAGTAGTCTTGTTCCTATTGGTTCCTTACCATTTCATGTAGATAGATGTCACCTTGAACACCACGCTTTTTATCGAGACCCATTGGTTAGCGAAAGGTCCACTCGTTTAAGTATAAGTTTATTGATAACACAACATTTTTTTTTTGCTTCTATTTTCTATTAAAAAAAGGTTTGTTATTCTTCGTGTCCTTAAAAATACGGAAACTAGACGATTTTATTCTCATTTTTCTGCCGTTTTTTGTCCGTTTTTAAACAAATTGGTCGATTTTGTTTGCGACGAGGACTCGACCTTTTCCCTTCAGAATTTTTTGGATAAAAAAAAAATTTTCGTGAATGCTCTTCAGTTATTATTTTTATTAATTATATTTATTATTATTTATTATTTTTATTATATATACATTATGATCATTAATAAGAACTGTTGAAGGTGAAGTTCATCCACAAAAAGTTGCGATGCCTTCCTTGTGCCCAAACACAATTTATATTGATCATGAAGATGTTGTAGTGACCTGCAACCTCTCGTTTATCAACTTTGAAAGTACTTAAAATAGTCATAAGAAAGTTTTATTATTCTCTCATTGGTTCATTTGTTTATTCAAGAAAAAAATTATAAGAAATTTTTTTATTCTCTCATTGGTCTTTATTTAAACGGCTGGTGTCATTGGTGGTTAGTTTTTTTCTTATGAGTTCTTTTTTTCATTGGTCCCTTTTTCACTACGTTCTTGGTTTCGAACATATTAAAAACCGCAACTCCTACTTGGCTTGTGTTTAATAATCACTTTTACGGCGATAACGTTTTATTTTAGATTTTATTGGCTACTTACTTTGACGTCCGTCTCTTTCTGTTTTTTTCTCTATTCACAATTTTATTGGTAAAAAGTATTGAGTCCGTCTTTGCCTTGCGTAGCCAACAGTGTTTGTTTTTAAATTTTATTGGCTATTTTCCATCACTATCCGTCGCTCCGCTTATTTACTTTATATATATGAAAGCACTAATTCTTTTTTTTACCATTTTACCGGCTTATAAAAATTTTAAAAGTCAATTTTTACGACACAACTGTTCAAATTTTAAATTTCTTGGCTGCTGATCGCTTTATGTTTTAATTAAAAATTCTAAAGTCATTGATTCCTTATTTGCGATTTCATATGTACGGAAAATACGTTTATTCGAAATTCTATCGGCAATTTACAATAGCTGGCGTGCATCGCTTTTGTTTTTCACAATTTTATTAGTTTAAGTTTTATTAAAATCGTTTAAAGTTGTTTATGTGACTCTTTACCATCACTGGCGGCCGTCGCTTTCCTTTTATTTTTTATATATTAAAAAATAATAAAAGTTATCGTACATATATAAAAAAGCTACTCCGCCCGAGCCAAAAAGTATACACGTGCGGAGGCAAGCACAAAGCCTTTTGGAAACTTTAAAAGACTTGCAAAGTTCGCTTCAGCGCTTTTCTTGCGATGCTATTTGTGCCGGTAAAAAATAATAACTTTCAAACTTTTTTTTTAATATTTTCAATAAATTAGTTCATATTTTTTATATATATTGTTATTACTATACTTTTTGGTTATTTACTTTCTACTATTTATTAATAATTCTAGTTTTATTATACATAAAAAGTTTAGAAAAAAAATTTATTGTAATATTTATTTTATTAATATCATAAATAACAGGAACAATAACTTTAAAACTTTTTCTTCTTCTTATTATTAACTTTTTTATTATATACTGATAAGTTTATTATTTTTATCTAAAAGGAAAAGTTCATTATTTATCTTAAAAATTTTAGAAAATTATTTACTTATTTGCTGATATCATTAATAATATTTTTATTATTTTACTTCGGATTATCATACAAACTTTATTGATATATTATTATACTTCCTATTATTATATATACATTTATATATATATATATATTTATTTTTTATAAAAATTTATATTATATTGTTATTATAAACTTTTTTTATTTGGAATAAATATGAAGAAAAAGTTTTATTATTTATAAAAAGTTTAGACAAGTATACTTTTCTTTATTCTTTTTTATAAAAATTTTTAATAGTTTATAATTATTTTTATATATATTTTATTTATTTTTTTTACGCGGAACTATTACGAAATTTTTTATACTAACAGTTAAAAGTTTAGTTAAGTATTTTATTTTTATTCTGTTTACTTATAATTTATTAAATATATTTATTATTACTAAAAAGTTTTTAAAAGTATTTTATTTTTAATATTACTATTATTTATATTTTTTTTTACATGTAATAATTATTTATTATTAATGAAAAATTTAAAAGTATATTATTTATTATTATTAATATTTTTTTTACTTAAAATATATTATAAAAAGTTTTATTATTAATAAAAAGTTTAGAAAATTATATTATTTATATTTTTTGCTTTGTTTTTAAAAAAGTTAGTAATTATATTTTATTTTTATTATTATTTTTATAGTTTTTTTGTATTATAAATTTATTTTTACTTTTATTTATAAAAATATGAAAATGCAGAAAAGAAAAAGAAAAATTATTATACTTTTACATATTTTTAATTTATTATTATTATTTATAAAATATTTTATTTTTATTATAACTTTTTTTTTGTATTATATTTTTTATTCGTTTTATAACTACTTGAAAATATATAAATTATTATATTTTTCTTTATTAGTATTAATTACTTATATTTATTATAAAATATTTTATTTGTATTAAAAATTTTTTTACTTTTTTTACTACTTTTATTTTTTTTATTATTAAGAATATTCGGACGTGGAAATTCTTGAATACGTTAAAGAAGTTGTTATAGTATTTCGAAGTTTTCATAACTTTCTTTTTACAATAAGCAATGAAATACAGGAAAAGTATGATTTATTATTATTATACTATTCTTATTATTACTATAATAATTATTATTAGAAAGAAGAATTCTATAAATGCTTATCAAAAAAGTGTTGATATTTTGGATGACATGAAAAAAAACTTTACTTTATTACAAAATACTAATAAAACTTTAAATATAAAAGTAATACTATTTTTGTATAAATATTATTTATTGTTTATTGTATATTCGTTTTATTATATTATTGTTATATATTATTATCAATATTATATTACTATTAATATGTAATATTTTTATTATTTTATATTATTATGTTATTATATTATTATTATTTTATTATATTGTTATTGTTATACTTATATTATATTATAATATTTATTATTATCGTCGTCATTTTATTATTTATTTAGTGTTTTTATAAAATATTTTTGTTATCATTATTTAGTTTGAAGAATGCCTTCATCGCCACCAACTTTTGGCCTCAAAGTCACGTGTTTATTTGAGTAGACTTGAAGTCCCTATTTCTTATGCGGAAGTCATTAATTATTATTTTTCATATTATTATTATTATTAATATTATCATTATTTAAGAATTTATATTTGGAAGAACTTGAAGAACTGAATTCGACTTTAACGGATTTGAACAAGAAAAAAGATATATTTAAAGAAAGAGTAAAACAAGTAAAAATAAATAAGAAGTTTCCCTTTTTATCGGAAAAACACAAAAATAATATAACAGAATTTTTAAAAAAAGAGTATGTAAATTTATTATTATTTTTACTATTTATAAAAAATATTAATGAACTTTTTAAAATAGTAGTACAAAAAAAATTTTTTTATATGAATTTTTATTTTTTATAATAATTATATATAATATATCAGATTTTTATTATTATTATAGAAAAAAAAATTATATATGAATTTTTTATAAATAAAATTTATAAAAAATGATGTAACAGAATTTTTATTTTTTTATTATTTATTATTATTATTTAATAATAATATTGTTTATCTTTCTGTAAATTTTATTATAAGAAAATATTTTTAAAAAGTATTTAAAAATAGCTTACATATGAATTATATATTTTTAAAAAATTTTAAAAATAGTATAAGAAATTTTTTTATTTACTATTATTTATTAAAAATATATTATTGATCTGTTAAATTATTTATAATAGAGAAAAATATATTTTTATGTAAACTTTTATTTTTATTAATCTTTAAAAATAGTATAATAAAATTTTTTTTATTTATTACTACTTTTATAAAATTTTATAAACTTTTAGTAAATTTTATTAGAGAAGAAAAATATTATTTTATAAATTGTTTGAGGAATTAAAAAATATTATTTATTATTATTGATTAAAGATATATTTAATCTTAAAAGTTTTCTAAAAGAAATGAATAATTTTTTTATAAATTATTTATATCTTATACAGTAAAAAAAATTATTAAACTTATAAAAGATAATTTATCTTCTAAAAAAAATTTTTTATATAATTTGAAAAATGTAAAAATTTTTAAAAAAAATAAAATTAAAAGAATTAATTATATAAAAATTATTATATTATTATTGTATATAAAAAAAATTATAATTCTTATACAATAAAACATAAAAAATATCTATAATAATCGGTAAAAAAATATAATAATTATTATTAAAATATTTTTCCACTAAAGAATTTTACTGTTGCGGAGGGGGCACGTTTTTTTTTGTATATTGTGAATTTTTTTAAGAGATCGGCATCTCAGTCACGCCGCACTCTTATGCTTAAACTTCTGTTATATGAAGCTTAATGCTTCGTAGCACGTCACCATTATAACACTTTCTTGAACGAGCCCAAGAAGTACAGGAAATATTATTACTTTATTCAATGATTATATATATATATTAATTTTTATAAATAATTCTATTAAAAATCTTAGGAATTTATTTTATTATAAAATTTTTGCTAATAATTTAAAAGATATTTATAATTTATATAAGAATTATAAACTAATAACTTGTTGAAATTTTATTAATTGGAAAAAAATATTATAAATTTACTTTATTCTAACAGTTTTTACTAATATTTGTAAAGAAATAATTATAATATATGTAATAAATATAAATTAATAATAACATTTTGAAAATTTATTCATAATTATATTAATATATTATAAATTTAATATATAATTACAAATGTATAACAATCATTTAAGCGTTTATTTCTTCATTTATTTCTTGTTAATATTATCCTTAATAATAAGTTCTTAAAAAGTTTTCTTTTTTATTAATAATTATACTAAAAGTATTAAATTTATAACAATTTTTAAAGCGTTTATCGTTTTATTTATATTTCTTTTAGGGATACTCTTATTAACGACCTCATTAATGAAGTTAATTCTCTCAAAATGGCTTCAAATAATTGAACTTTTCCAATTTTTCTAATATACTAATTATTTTTATTTTTTTTCTTTGTACAAATTTTTATTATAATAAAAATTTAATTAATTTCTTTTTTTTTTATTGATAAAAAATTTTCAAACGAAAATTATAATATAATTTTTTTTTAAACATTTTGTAACTCAAATTAGTAAATTATTATTAAGTCATATTTTAATTATTATAAATTTAACCGATTTGTTATTTTTATAATATTAAAAAATTTATTAAAAACTGAATTTACATTTTTTGTTATTATTATAAAAAAATCTTTTAAAAACTTTTATTATTCGAAAATTTTATATTAAAATCAATTTTAAAACTATTTTATATAATTTTTTTTTATTATAAATAAAAATTTTTAACGGAAATTTTTGTTTTATAATTTTTAAGTTTTTTTAATTTTTATTTATAAATTATTCTAAATTTATAACTTTTTTCAAAGATTAGCGAATTTATTATTTTTTTATAATTTGAATTTTATATAAAATAAAAAAAAAATTGTTAATATAAATTTTGACTCACATTTTGTATGATGCCAAATTTAGTATAAGCGAAAGTTTAAATTCTTTATAACTTTTTAATAATATTATTAATAAATTTAAGTATAATTTTTTATCTTTTTTTTTTTATTATGCATAAAACGAATTACTATTATAATTGTTATTTAACTGTGTTATTTTAATATTTTATTATTATTGTATAAAAAAAATTAAATTGTTATAATTTTTATAAGTTTTTATTTATAAATTATAAACTTTTCATTTTTTCAAATATTTTTTTTATTTAAAATTCAACAATTATTAAAATAATTTGTTAAAAAATTTTTATTTATTTTTTATTATTATCGATAAATTTTATAAACAAAAATTAAAATTTATTATAACTTTTTAAAAATTAATTAAATACTTAATAATTTTAAATTTATAAACTTTTTATTTAAATTTTACTAAATTATTTTTTTTAATATAAATTATACTGATTGTTAATAAAAAAAAATTTTTTATACATTTTTTTTATTAACTCGTTTTAAAAAAAAATTTTAAACGAATATTTCACGTTTTTATAAATTTTTTATTATAGTTACGACGTGTTTTTTTTATTTGATAAATTTCTGTTAGTCAAAAAGTTAAGTTCATATTTTTATTGTTGTTAATTTTAATCTTTTATAAACGGAAATTTAAATTCTTTATGATTTTTTATATAATTTTTATTTTTTAAATAAACGAGTTTACAATTCCCTTTTTATTTTAATTATAAATAAAACTATTTTTTATTATAATTGTTAAATAATTTTGTTATTTTATTATATTTTATTATGTTTAAAAAAAAAAATTTTAACGAAACTTTTAATTTTCATTAAGTTTTAAAATTTTTTCTTATTATTATTTATGAATTACTTTAAATTTATATTTTATTATAACTTTAACTAATCTAATAAATTCATAACAGAAACTTTAATTGTTTATAAATTTTCACAGTTTTTCTAATTATTTATAATTCCAAAAATTTGTTAATATAAAATTATTATTTTTTATTATTACTGTAAAAAAAATTATATAACGAATTTTTTATATTATTCTAAAGTTATTAAGTATAATTTTACTTCGAAACTATTTTAAGCTTAAAATTCATATTAATTTCGTATTTAAAATTTTTTTAAACAGTAAAACTTAATATTTTCTTTACAAAATATATTTATTTAGTGTTAATAAACATTTACTTTAATGTTTACTATAAAAATATATTTTTTAAATTCTTTTTAAATTAAATTATCTTTTTTACTTTCAATAAAATTTTAATATTATTTATTTTATATTAACTTTTAATACATATTTTATAATTTTTTTTGTTATAAAAATTTAATTATATTCATACACTTGAAAAAAAAAGATTTTAATTTTTAAAAGCAAATTAAAGTTTTTTAAAAACTTTTTATTTAAGTTTTATATTTAATAGAAGCAAACACGCGTTTCAAAAATATTTTTTAAAATGTAATAAATAATGAAATATAATTAAATTTTGGTTTTAGCAAATTTCCATTCGCATTAAATTCTACAAAAAAAAAATTTCAGCACAGCGATTATTATTTTGCATCGTTTATAGGCATTTTTTTAGTTATTATTATTATTATAATTATTATTTTATTATTAACTAATAAGTAAAATTATTAAAGCAAATCATAAATTTTTTTTAAATAATTTTTTGTAGAAAACTAAATATGAATAATTTTAAATAAATAGAAGATTATTTTCATAAATCCTTATAGGACTACAAAATTTTTTTTGAAAGTAAATATATTAAATTTGAAATTATAATTATAAATTTGCTTCTATTATTTTAATAAAAGTTATAAAAAAAATTAAATAATTACAAATTACTTGAAAATATTTTAAATATTTTCTATTATTTTAATAAAAGTTATAAAAAAAAGTAAATAATTATAAATTACTTGAAATATTTTCAGAAATTTAAATTTTAATTCTAATTCATTTGTAAAACTTTTATTCAAAAAAATATTTTTTTTTAAAGCGAACTGCCTTAAGCGAGTATTCATATACTGCCTTAAAGTACATAAAGTAACTCTATCAAGATTTTTCTTAGGAGAATTAAAAAATTATATTTAAGAATTTTTTAATGAAGTTAAAAATAATCTTTAAAGATGAGGATTTTAATTAAACTACATTAAAAAAATTATTTATGAAGACTTTTTTGTAAAAGTAGAAAATTTATCACTCAAGAATTTAAGATTTTTTTTTATTAAAAAATGCTTAATTAAACTATCGAACATTTTTTTTTCAAAGTAAATTAATTATTAGTTCATAAATTTTTTTAAAGTACAAATTTTTTTTTACTAAAGATCCTTTTCTGCGTAATTAAAGATTAGCCTTCAAGATTTTTCTTAAAAATAGTAGTTAAAAAATTATACAAATTTTAAAGAAATATAATTCTATAATTACATCTTGAGTAAAGATTTTTTTCCGAATAAATAAAAAATTTTTAGTTATGAATTTCTTTTGAAGTAATTAAAGTGTTTTTACATTTTATTTAGGAAAGTATTTTAAAACTTGGGTCTATCAAAATTATTTTTTTTAGTTAATAAAAAAATATCCAAAAAATTTTAAAAGTTATTAAAATTTTTAAATTTGATGCCGATAAAATTATAGATTTAAAGAAAAATTTGCTTTTTGTTTTCTTCTAAAAAAACGATTTTATGCCGTCAAAAAAATCTAGATTCAAAAAGTGAGCTGTATTTAGTGGTCCTTTTTGGTAAAAATACCTTCATATAATATTTATTCACTTTACCTGTAGCTTAATATTTAAAAATTCATAAATTTTTTTTTAAAAGACAAAAAAATTAATAATTTTGTAACAGAAAAATATAAATTTACAAGTTATTCTGCATTTAAATGTGCTTTTGACAAAAAAGGGTTCATTTTTTAAATTTTTTCCATTCATTACTTCCTTGTTATTTATTTTTTTTAATTATTTAAATCAAAATTATTTTTACCAATGTTTAAAATAAAATACTTGTTAGATAATTCAATAAGAGTTTCTTTATTTTACTAATTTTTTCTATGCAGGGAATCATCCTTTTCCCTAATTTTTTTTTAATCTTTCTTGCACTTTTTTGCTAGCGCAAAATTTTTATTGAAAAAAATGATGTTCGAGTCCCGACAAATTTTAGGATTTACAATCCTCATCTTTACTATAATAGTGTACCATTTTTGTAGTGTTACAAATAAAACGTTTTTTTGAAGAAACTTTTTTTTTTATTAAATAATAAAATTGCTATTTATAAGTCGACAAATACAACCGCATTTAGTGACCCTTTTATTATAAAAAGGTTTATCCTTAATTTAATCTTTACACCATTCTATAATAGTGTTACATTAAAAAAGGGTTTCATGAGGGGGTACATAAAAGCAAAAAAGAATGTTTGGAGCTGGCAAAATTCAAAAATTACAGTACATCTTTACTATATACAAGTACCATTCCTGTAGTGTTACGATTAAAAATTTTCTCTAAGGGAAACTTTGTTTAATATATAATTAAATCTTCAATAGAAAACTTAGCGTTACTATAATTTTCTACCATTTTCGTAGTATTACAATAAAAAAAATTATTTTTTTGAAATAATCTCATATTAAATAAATAATAAAATTGCCTTTTGTAAGTCGAAAAAAAAATTAAAATTTAACTGCATTTAGAGATCTACTAAAAAAGATTCATCCTTAATCTTTATACCACCTTTTTGTAGTGTTACAATAAAATGAATTTTTGATGATAAAATTTAAAATTTACATTATTATACATAAGTATCATTTTGGTAGTTTTACTATTAAAAATATTTTTTCTAACAGGAAACATTTTTTAATATATGATAAAATTACAAATTAAAACTCGACAAAATAAATAGTTAACTGCTTTTAGTTGTTTTATTAAGAAAAGGTTCATTTTTAATTTAGTCTTTACGCCATCTTTTCAAAGTTCTACACAATATAGAATTCTTAAAAAACCTTTTTTTAGAAAAAAAAAAATGTAATTTCAAAAGCCGACAGCCTTTAAGGTTCTCAAGACGCATCTTTTTTATAATTTTATATCACTTTGAATTGTTCCAAATATATTTTTAAAAGAAACTTTTGTTTATTGCATTTTTAAAGTTGACAGAAAATTATATTTCAAAGTTTAGCTAAATATTGTTGGTATTGGTAAGAAAACAGTTTTATCATAAAATATCTGATCCATCATTTTGTGGTGTTTAGAGGTTAAAAAGAATCCTTGCCGTATTAAACTGTAATCAGGTAAAAAAAAATTGAAATTTAGAGCTAACAAAAAAAATAGGTTTTCATTTTTTAATTTGGCAATTAGTAGCCTTTTTATTAAAAAAATATTACCAAAATCTCAGAACCATCCTTTTGTGGTATCACACAGGTAAAAAAAAATTAATTTAAAAATTTTACAACAATGGTAGTATTTTGTCCTTAAAAATTATAAAAGTTTCCATATAATTTCCACTTATAACCCCTAAAAAAGCTTCGAAAAAAACTTTTTTAGTAGATAGATACAATAATTTAAAAACTGTTAAAAAAGCTATAAAACACGGATGCTTTGGAATTAATATCACCAACGGCACTCCTTAATATATTCTTTAACTTATAAATTACTTTTTAAAAAAACATGTTAACCTTTTTCAGTTTAGCGCAAGTTACAAGTGGTACACAGCTGAAACAAAGCTTTCTAAAAACTGTTAGAATACTATTCGTTTCGAGAAACTCCGTTTAGCTGAACTTTCCCAGAATAGCAAGAGGCGTGCTTTTCGTTAGTTCTGTTAAATAACAAAACAAAAGTTTTTAGTATTAATATTGTTTTTTATAACTTTATTAGAAATACAAATAATGTGTATTAACTTACATATTGTTTTATAGTTTACTACATATTTCTTAGGTAGTTCCTATGATCTGTTCGAAAGTATACATTTTATAAATTTTTTTATAGAAAAGAGAAAAAATTTATCTTTTTGTTTAATATATTCTAAAGTTTGTTTGTTTTAAAAATTTTTATTACTAATGTGTAAAGTTTATTATTTTTTTGAGTAGTTCCTATTATCTTTTCAAGGGTTGTACCATTTTACAAATTTTATAAAAAAGAGTAATAAATTTCCTCTTTTTTATTATATATAATTTATTTAATTTTAATTTATAAAATTTATATAAATATTGTTATCCTTATATATTTTTCATAAGCGAACTTATTACCTGTCTTGTTGTTGTTATTATTTAGTGTTGTTTTATTTATTGTATAAAGTAAACAATATATTTACTTCATGTTAAAAATAAAAATAATTCATTTTTTATTACTATCATCTAGTTATACTTTTATACCTTATTATAAGAAGTTTATAATCTTTTTGTTTTTATAACTTTTTAAACAAATAAATCAAATTTATGTTTCTTATGATGGTTATTTTATTTTTTTATTTATTTATAACTTAGTGCTGAATTAATATTTATTTTAAAAAATCAAAAGGAAACGTACGTCATGGTTGTTGCTTCTGATTTAAAGTTAGTGTGTGTGTGTGTTTTGCGAACAATCATTGAATATTTTTTAATTTACTCTTAAGGTTATTAGAATTTTACTCCACATCTCCCGGAAAATCTAAATTTCATAACATTTTATTTCGTTTTACACCTTCAAAAAGTGTTTTTAAAGGTTCTTAAGTAAAAAACTTTTTAAAACTTTTAATTTTATATATTTTTTAAAAATTGTTAGAAAAAACGGCAGGCTTTCAGCCTCCTGAAACAGATGCTTCCAGCGAAGATGACTCGGAAGGTAATCGCGGTTTTTGAGTTTTTTGTTTATAATTAATATTTTTATTTATATATACAAGTAGAGATTTGCAAATCTTTATCCAGTAAAACATCTATGACTGATAGTAATTTACTGTCTTTAGTAAAATCTTTTATAATATTTTATAAATTTTTATTATTAGAAAAAAGTCCTCTAAGTTCTCCAGTAGAAAGTGATTTATTCAATTGTTTCTTGCGTTCTTCGAAATTAGAAGTGGCCAAGTAACTAAATATAACTTAGATTTAGATTTTTTTTTTTTTTTTTTTTTTTTTTATAATACACTTATAGAAAAGTTTTGGCTGAGGAAATTAATTTAGGGAAAACTTTGTTAGTTAAGCACAACCAAAAAGAAGAATTTCAATTTCGTAAGTAATTTTTTTACTTATAAAATTAATTATTTTTAAATTTATAACAATTAAATTTTTCAATTTCAATCTCTTAAGTATTTTTAGTACTTGGAAGTTAATTATAATTTTTTTTTTAATAAAATTAAATTTTTCAGTTTAGTTAATTTGTTAGAAAATATATTTTATGAAAAGAATTATTATAATTAAGTAGAATATATTTTTGGTTAAAGTACGTTAAAAAAAATATTATAGACTTGGAAGTAAATTAATTTTTTTTAGAATTAATTTTAAATAATTATATAATATATTTTTTAAAGTTCTGTAAAAAAATTTTCTAATATTTATAGTAAAATAATTATTCAATTTTTATAATTAATAAAAATTAATAATTAAGAAAATCTTTTTATTAAAGTACATAAAGAAAAGAATTTATTCAATCTCGTAAGTAAACTTATAAAAAATCATTTTTAATTAATATTTAAAAGAATAATTAGTATTTACGGGGGAAATATCTATAAAATTAGTAAATTTTTAAGAAAATCATTTCATTCTCGTAATTATATTTTCATTAGTTTATTATTTATTAGAAAATTTATTTTATAATTTAAAAATATTTTTGTCGGTCAAGTAAATTATAAAAAGGAAACTTTTTAACCCATTAAATTTGATTTTATTATTAAAATAAAACATTTTCCCTAGAAGAAAATATTTATAGTAATAATACTGAAGAGGAAAACTCTTTTAATATTCTACTAAACAAATTTGAAGAAAATAGTTTTGAAAGGTTTAAAAATTTATAAAGATGGCGAATATCGATTTTTTGATATTATTATTATTTTTTATAGTAATTTAGTGGAGTTATTAAGAAGCCTTCAAGAAAAAAAAATAGAAATGTTTAGAAGTATAAAAAGTTTAGATGAAAATTTCACGGCGATTAATTCCAAACGCACTTTTATTATAAATCGTATGATGAAAGTAATTATAATTAATTTTTTCCCCCTTTTTTTGCATTATTATTAAAATAAACGAAGTCTTTTCAAAATTATAACGAATTTATAAATGAATCTCAAGGAAATGCACTGAACAGTATTTATGTGGAGGTTTTATCACATTAATTTACTTTTAGTTATTTCTTTTATGGAAATTAAATTTAAGAAAAAATAATTATAATTTAATAATAATTTTTAATTTTCAACTGTATTTATTATTATCACTTTTAAATAATAAAAAATATATTGTAGTAAATTTTTTATTTTTATGCTTTTTTATTATTATTAGTGTTATTAAAGGCAAATTATAAATTTTAATGTTTTCAAATTATATAATTATTTTTATATTTTTTTTTCTTAAAAATAAATAATATATTGTATTTTACTTTCCTTTTAATTATTACTTTTTTTATTATTAAATATTAAAAAAAATATATTTGAGTTGTTATATAAAAAAATTTAATTTTTTAGACTTTTACTTTTAAATTTATATATATTTATTATTTTTATTATTACTATTAAATTTATAATTTTGTATCCGAAATATTTAAACGAAAAAAATAAATTAATATTTTTAAAAATAATTAATTTTAATTGATTTTCTTTAAAATTAATAAATTTGTAATTTTTTTATAAAGTTATTTTAAATAATTTTTATTTTTATTTGTATTTCATTAATTTATATATAAAATACATCATAATTAATTTTTACTTTTGGTGATAATTTTTTATTAAAATTATTTTATAGAAAAAAATTAATTGAATTTTACTTTTAAATTTATATTTCTTTTGATTATTCAAAACTAAAATAAATTTTAATATTTTTTATTTTTATCTTTATAACATTTTCTCTTAAAAAGTATTTTTTTTTTTTACCTGACTTGTAATTATAAATAAATTTATTATTTTTTTAACTGCCCTTTATAAAAAAAAAGTTCTAATTGATTTTTAATGTGGAGCCATAATTTTCTATTTTTATTATATCAAAAGGGAAAAATTTATAATTTTAGTCAATAAAATTTTCAAAAATAACTTCAATTTGTTCATTTTTTAAGATAATATTTTAATTTTTTTTAAGCGTTTAGCGTCGAATATTGAAACACTCAACATCCAACTGGAAGAAAAGTTGAACTTGTTTTCTGATTTTGAGAGAACTGAAAAGTTGCCGTTAGTGAATGCCGTAATTTAAATTTTTTTGTTAAAAAAAAAATGAGAAATATCAAAAGAATTTAAAAGGAAATAAATAATTTTTTCATTATTATATATTAAAAATTAAGCTTTTAACAATATATAAATAATCAATCGGTAAAAATTAAAGCACCAACAAACAAATAAATGAATTAACATTTAAAAAATTTTTTATATAATTTAAACAGTTTTTATTATTTAAAAATTATAATTATTATAAACAACCAATCAACTGGTTAATAAACCACTAATCAATAAAAACATAAAGTTTTTATCATATAAAAAACAAACTCTTAAAACAAATTTATAATGAAATAGTTAATAAATATATAAAACTTCTATTAATAAATTTATTTAGTGAATATTATTAAATAAATATTTATAAGAATTAATAATTTGCATTTAGTAAAAGTTGTAATAATATTTTTAGTAATACTTAAAGGAAAGTAAATAAAAATGTTTTAGAAATTATTTATTTGTAACTTTTTATATTATAAATATTATTATAAAAATTTTTAATAATAAATTTTATACGTTGTAATAAATTTTTTTAATTAAAGTTAAATAAATTTAGTAAGTTTAAAAAAACTTTTTTATATAAAATTATATAATTTTTATATTTATTAAAACTTTTTTTTTATTAATAATTTTTACAATAAAAGTTGATTATATAAAAGTTGTAGTTTAATTTCATAATAATTGTAACGAAAAAATTTATATAGTTTTTATAAACTTTTTTTCTAAAAATATTTATAAAGCTGAATTATAAATTGGCATTAAAAATAATTGTAATAATTTTGTAATAATAAATTTTAAAGAAATAATTTTCTAAAGTTTATATAAATTTTTTATTTATATACAAAATAATAAAATTTATGAAGCTGAATAAAAATTATTTAAAAATTTTTTTTTTGTAATAAATTCTATTCTAATAGTTATTACAAAAAGTAAACATGAAAAAGTTTTATAAACTTTTTTTTTGTATATAATAATTAGAAATTAAATAATTTGAACTTCTTTACTATATAAAAAATAATTTATTAATTTTTATAATTATAATTGGTAGCAAATTTGCTATAAAAAAAAAATCTGTAATAAAATTTTAATAATATTAACGAAAAGTAAATTTTAAAAAAGTTTTTGAAATATTTTCTAAAAGTTTATATAAATTTTTTTTAAGTAAAAAGGTATTAAAAAATTTTCAAATAATAATTACGAAAAAGTAATCGAAATTACTTTTAAGAATTTTTTAAAAAAAAATTTTTTAAAGTAAATATTAAATTAATTTTTTTTTAGATTGTTAAGTTGTCATCCTTAAAAAAACTTGAAAATTTTGAATCACTTTTTCAATCTATTAAAAATGAAAAGTCTCAACTGCTCGCCGCCTCCGAAATGCTTTTAAATAAACTTCTTGTATATTATTATTATTATTAACGATTAAGTTTTACTAAGTTATAAAACTATAATTTTTATTATTTACTTTAAAAAATAAATAAATTTTCTTTTTTAAAAACTTTTATAATTTTTACTTCAAAATTATATGAAACTAAAATACTTACAATTATTATTATTTACTTTGGAATTATCTGACACATTAAAAACTTTCAAAACTTTCCTAAATTTTATTATAAAATTATTTTAACTATAAGAAATTTATTACTTGAAACGAATTAAAGTAATAAAAATACTTTATTAAATTTATTACAAAATTTAATAGAAAATGTTAAAAGAAATTATTGGATTACTATAAAATAAAATCGAAAGAATTAAATTTTTATTTAATATATAAAATTTAATTAAAAATATTTTAAACGAATTATAATTTTTGTCTTTTTAATTTTACTTATAAATTAGTCAAAAGGGATTTAATAATTATTAAATATTTTTATTGAATTTATTATTAAAAAGATATTAAAAACCAGAAAAAAAAAAATAGTACTTGGAATTATTAAAAACGAAATATAAAATTTACTTTAAAATTAATTATACGTATATAAAACTTTTTTAAAAGTTTTATCAAATTTGGTGATAATTAAAAATTAGACAAAACTTATATACCATTTACTTTGAATTTAATAAAACAAATAAAAATTATTAATATTTATTATAAAAATTATTAGAATAATTTTAAATTTATATGTATAATTTACTTAAGAAATCCACGAACTTTACGTTAAATTTACTCAAAATTAATTTAAATAAACGAATCAGAAAATTTTTATTTTTTTTATGAAAATTCAGGACGAATTTAAAAAATTTACAAGAATTACTCTAATATTTAAAATATTAAGCATAAAATGTACTATAATAATTTACAAACTTTTCATTACATTAACTTTAAAATTCATTTAAACGAATCAGAAAATTTATAAACTTTTTATGAAAATTTAGAACGAATTAAAAAATTTTGAAAATTTATTATTACAAACCAAAGAAAATCAACGCCAACAGGAAATTTCCGTTCCAAATATTATTGAAAGTTCTGAAAATAGTTTTAATGAGTTTACGACTTTCGAAGTTATTGGTTTTTATAATAAATTAAAAGAAGTTTTAAAAGTAAATTCTTTATATATTTATTCTTTATATTACTTTTTTTTTTTTTTCAAAAATATTATAATAAACTTTTCATAAATTTTATTTTTTATTATTATTTTATTTTTTTTAAGAAAACTGTAGTAAACTTTTTATAATTTTTATTCTATTTTCCTTATTTCTAATTTGAGAATTTTTTTAAAACATTTTTATTAAATTTTATTTTACTTCTTATTATTAATAATAATAAATTTACAACTTTTTATATTAAACTTTATTTACTTATAATTATAATACTTTTTAACTTTTTTTTACTAAACTTTTTTTTTTTTATTTTTATGATAAATAATACATCGAAAACTTTCTATATTAAAACTTCTTTTTTTCTTATTTTAAATTATAAAACTAATTTTTATATTATTACTAGCAACTCATTTTTTTAATAATTATTAAACTTTACTCTAAACGAATAACTTTTTCGTAATAATCGTATTTTTTAGAGTAAGTAAAATTTTTATTTTTATTTATTATTTTAGAGTTCGTTGAAATATTTTTTATATTTTATTTTTCTTTTATGTTATTTTATATTAATTTATTATAATTTTTATAAAAAATTATCTCTTTCCTTTTTTATTTTTCTTTATTATATTGTTTTATATACATAAACATTTTTATATTACAAATTTTTTTTAAATAAATATATAAAAAAAAGTTTTTTTTTTCTTATAACATTTTTATATTTTTAAAACTATTTTCTTTATAAAAATATAATTTTTATTTTATTTTTATATAAATTTAATTATATTTTTATAGATTAAATAATTTTTTTTATAGTATCATTTTTTATATAAAGTTTATTATATTTTTTTATACTAAATATTTTTCTTTAATAAAAAAATAAAGAATTTTTCTTCTATATATATTTTTTTATTTAAATTTTATAATAAAGTTTATAATAAGTATTTGATATTTCTTTTACATTATTACTTTTTATAAAAATTTTATTATATTTAATTTTACTAAAAATATTTTTCTTTATTATAGAAAAATTTATAAAACAAATTTATTATCTTTTGATTTTTTTTATAATATTATATATAAAATTCAGTTTTTTATATAAAAAATAATAAAATATTTGTAATTTAAAAACTTTTTTATATTCCTTTTTAATTTTTTAATTTTTCTTTAATAATACTATTTATATAAATTTTATATTTTTTTTAAAAATATTTTCTTATTAAAGAAAATAAAACCGATTTATTATTTTTTTTATAAAATATTATTTATATAATTTTTATTATTAATATTTAAAAAAATTTATAATTATAAAAAATTTATGAAAACAATCGCTTCTTTTTTCTTTGCTTTTCTATTATTATTTCGCTTTTTTAATATTTTTTATTTCACTTTTATTATATTTTTTAATTATTTTTTAAAATATATATAAAATAGGAGAGTGAAGAGCAAATTTATTTATTGGAAACACAAGAAAACGAACTGAAAACGTTAAACACCTTAAAAAAAAGTTTAAGGAAAGTGCTAAACAAACAGAATGAAAATAATATTCAAGTTGTTATTATTATTTGTTATAAAGTTTTAAAACTTTATTAAATATCAAAGTTTTTCATGTAATATTAATTTTTTTTTTTTTAACTTTTGATAATAAAAAAACTTTTAAAAATATTTTTTTTTTAGCAAACTCTACAGGAACTTGCCGAGCTCTACACTTTTTATAATGCCAAAGACGCTCGATTGCACGCCGCTTCGTTGCAGTGGACAGCCCGCTTCCTCGTAGAGCGCACTGCTAACGACGCGGTAAAGGAAAAGGCTGCCAATACCGCACATTTTGTGGCACTTGTAACCAACCATAATTAATAGTGACTTTTTTCCCGTCTTTTAATGAATTTTAAATTTTTTTAATCTTTTTTACTTTTTTATTCCTTTTTATTGAAAAGTATTCCAATAAGTTCTTTTTACAATGAAATTTTTTTTATTTTGTTAAATATAAATTTTATTATATAATTATTAATTAACGCATTAAACTATTTATAAAAGGTTATTTTGCTAAATTTTTATATTACGTAATACATATTTAGTATTAGTAATATAAAAAAATTAGGTCACTCAACATCTTTGTTTAATTGTCCTAGCCAATTGTAAAGCTTTTCGTAGTTATCAAATTTAGTATTAATAAAATTATATAAAAAATATCATTGAAAAGCAACCAATAAAATTATATATAATATTGAACAGTTGACCATGCAGGGAAGTAATAATAAATGAGAAATTTACATACAACCAATTAACATTCGAAAATAAATTATAATATTCTTAGTTAATTTTTATTATCAATAGTTTAAGAAGCGTTTAAAAGTATTTTTTTATATTCTCACGTCTAATAATATATAATCAAAATGCTAATAATATATTTATCAATATATATTACAGGTATTACTAAAATTAACAAAAATAAAAAGTTTAAACAGAAGAAAAGTTTTTTGTATAAACAGTCGAATTAGAAAAATAGAAATAAATAAATTCTTAAAAAAAAATTCGATCACTATTAAATCAATAAATTTATAAAGTAACCAGTAAAGTGAAAAATAATTTATTGATGCGTTGATTGGAAAATAACTGAGACCAATCGTTTTAAGAAAAATATTTTATATGAAAATAATAACAATAGTTATTATATTTTATTATTTATTAATTTATAATAATATTATTGTTTTCTTTCTTTATTTTCTGTTTATGTTAAAATCGTTTTAGAAAAGATTATGTTGATAATCGATAAGTTTATATAATTTTTTATTTTGGCTTATATAGTAAATATTTTAATATTATTATTATTATTTACCAAAGTAACTTTTTTTATTTGAATTAGACGTTTTTATTTTTTTCTGTTTACTTGATATTATCATTTTCATGCATAATTTTTCTTTTAATATTAAAGAGAAGTAGGTTATTTTAATATTACAAGAGTTAACTTTTTGCGCTAGCAAAGTTGCTTTATTTTTATTCTATACATTTTTTTTTTGTATTTACTACTTATACTTAATGATACTTTTTGTACGTTTTATTATCATAATAGAAGTTGTTTTTATTTTTAATACTATTTATATACTTATAATTATTATATAAAAAAGTGGCTATTATTTTTTTTACTACTTTTTACTATTATTATTATCTTATTTATATTTTTATTTATTATTATATTATAAATTTACTATTATCTTATTTCTATTTATTAATATAATCTTATTATGAATATTTTCTTTATAGTTATTATAATGCCTATTTGTTATTTACTATTTTTTTTATAATTGTTTAGTATAAATTTTATTGCTTTTATTTTTTCTAATTATTATTATTATATATTAAAGTGATTAGAATTTATTGTTATTATTATTATAAATATTTTTTACTTATTATTACTTAACTTATTTTCAGCTTTTCCAAAATTTTCCTGGAGTTATTCTTTTTTTTCTTAAAGAAGTTTATCGCTTTGCTCCTCAATTGATTCCCTTCCGTTTAACGGAAGACTCAATACCTGTACTTTATTATTACTATTATTATTATAATTTATTATTTATGATTATTATTACTGCTTGAAAGGTCTTTGAAAAAATATCTTTTCAAGGAATTAATATAAACGAAAAAGTTCCTCCAAAAGGTAATATTATTAATATTCATTATCAATATTTATTATTATTATTATTTAGAAAAGGACGAGTTTCGCATTTTTATAAACAAAATCAGTGCCGTTACTTCGTTATTTTGCGCTTTACTTGCTGTACTTTTATTATTATTATTATTATTATTGTTATATTATTGTTATTATATTTCTGTTATTGTTATTATTATTGTTATTGTTATTGTGATGTATTATTATTATCACTATTACTACTTAGTACGATTGTTATGAGCCTCTGGACACTTCGCTTTGCTGGTTTTGGCTATCGGCAGTTTGCAATAAGAAACTCGATAAGACGTTCGCGTACTTATTGCAAGTGTTTTTAGAAGTACGAATGATTTATTATTATTATTATATAAAAAATTGGTTAAAGTTTAGAAGTCAAACATTGAAAAAATATCTACTGAAAATAATATTATTAAGTATAATGAGAAAAGTTTGGATATTTAAATAAAATATTGAAAAAGTTTTATTATAAAAAGAAAAAGTTAAATTTTTTATTACTAAAAATAATAATTAATATCATGAGAAAAGTTTTATAGGGAAAAGAATATAATTAATAAAACTGTAAAATATATTAAAAAAACGGAAAAGTTTTATATTAAAAAAAAAGTTAAACTTTTTTTAACTAAAAATAATAATAATAAATAACGAAAAAAGTTTTATCAAAAAAAATATATATTAACAAAATAATAAAATTTTATAATAAAAAAAAGTAAACATGCAATAAAACCTTACTATTATTTACTCTTAAATTATTTATTTATTATTAACCTTTTTGTGTTTAATCAATTTTTCTTTAAAAAGTTTGCAGGAAAAAAACTTTGCGAAAAGTATAAAAAACAGTTTCAAAAAATTTTGTATTATATAAAAGTAAACCTGATAAACGAGGAAGAGTGCCGGAAAATCCGTTATTTATTACTATTACTATTATTTATTACTATTACTATTATTTTTTTTAGAGCTCGAAGACGGAGTTGTAAGAATTTTGCATAAACTCATTAATGATCTAAACGTTTCAGCCAAACCTGTTGGTTATTATTAAAACAATTAATAAATTTTTATATTTAATTTCATTGGCGCCTTTTAAACCAATAGGATTAATAATAAAGCATAACTTTCTTTTGTTAATTAAATTTTAAAGAAACTTTTATAATTTATTTATTTTGCTACAATTATTTGCCTCATTATTATTATATTTAATTTTATATCGAGAAATTGGTTATAACAACTCTAGAAAATAATTGTTGGCCCTTTTCTAATCCTTCAACCCTCTTTGACTCATCCAAGTGATACTTTTTTATAATACTAAATAAAATTTACAGAAAGTAGCATCGTGTTCAATAGTAATATTTATCTAATACGGTTTCATCATATAAAAAGCGTAAATGCAAATTTGTATATCTACTTAAGGTAGGTATAATACTACTTATATGATTAGGAAAGATATATACCTAATAAACCCACTTTACCGCAACAGTGCCTTCAGGAAACAGAAGAGAAAATTGCTATTTCTATTTATAAAACTGACACACCCAATTAATAAATACTTGAGGCCAGAAATAACACCCACAACAGCCAAGATTGCTCAGTAATATCTACAACACTAGCAGCAACCCGCTATTAAAAGGCGAGCTAATGGCGCAGCTTGCTGCTTCCCACGAAACAATTGCTGAGGAGATAAGTCAAGTCAAGGGAATTTAAAGCTGGTTGGTAGGCCTACTTCATTACGCATTTTGCGACCTTTGTAGTAAAATGTCAACTGCGAGGGCTGTTGAAATCGCTACAACGTTAAAGCAAATGTCCCGCTGGAAAACGAGGCATACCCGTCGTTCTGCAATTTCAGTGCGACTTCTCAACTCTTTTTAAAACGCGAAAACGGCGCAGCTTCCCAACTTTTCACCAATCCGCTGATTTATAAGCACTGTTACAACGCAATTCTATCGTTATTTTCTGTGGCAATTTTAGTTGCTCAACTGCTTTAAGTGTCGAGTGAAGAACGTGAATTGGAGAATACTTTATGTCTCTTACCCGTACTGGCACCTTAATAACACCTCACTTATCGAAAACTTGCACATGAGAGTTACTCGGCATATTAGTCACTTTTAAGATATTGTTTAATGGTGAAAGACATCTAATTTCAACCAATGAGATGCTAAATTTATTGCCGAAGGTTCGATAAGCCTTGGCCTGCCTTGCAAACTCTGCGATGTCGCTCGGCTCATTTTAAGGGTTAAAATTTAGATCAGACCTTGGAAATAACGCTATTAAAGACACCGCGTGCCATACTTCCGACCCCCAGAAATATCGCGCAAGTAAATTGCTCCCATTAATTGGACAACTGTCAGTTTCCTTGTGCTGCACCAACTTAACTTGTTCAAGGAGGGCCTAGGGCGTTGTTAGAATCCCATAGTACAACTACTCTACGACACAAAGATTATTGCTTCTCGTCAAATGGGTGACTTATTGCTTCGACTTAACGCCGAGAATGGCAGCCTACGCGCCTTAAAATTAACAGATCAGCACCTTTTTCGATACTTTTAAACAATCGCAACCGATGTGTCGGCAATGGGACACTATATCAAACGCTATAATAAGCAAAGCGTTCTTTGTCTTAAAGAGTCTCACATGATACTTTTTCAGCTTCTCTCTTATAATAATACGCTGTTGACCTCACGAGGCGCACATTGTAGCAAAAAGCAGCTCCTTACCCGCCACTAAGACTATGCTACTCTGCTCACACATGATGGTGCATGACTTAATATGTCATACAATTCACTTGGTTGGACATCGACGAGTCGTAAACTGTGACGGCACTGCAATAAAGCAAAAGTAATTTCTAGTTCGCTGACTAGTGCGTAACGGTTCTCTTTATAAATGACTTGGTTTGTAAATTAATTTTCCAAAGGCGCAGCCATGGCTCTCTACGTAAAGGGAAAAGTGTACCCATATTGACGTTGGGCAATGGGCTTCCTACAAGTCTTAAATAGGTGCACGATATTACCGCACTTATAACGTTTATAACTAAAACTATGTGAGCAAGTAAGAACTCATCAACAATTACGTTTACTAAGCAATACACGTGAGTGGTTCTTGCCTTCATTTCTCTTCCATTTTATTCCTTTTATATTCCTTTTGCCTATCATAACGCACTTAATACAATTTTTATTTCCCTGTCTTGTTAAGTTCCTACACCCTCCTTGCGTAGTCCTGAAAACTAAAATGCAGCACCTGGGTTAAACGTGGGGTTAAAGTGAAAGTTAGAACGACTAACTGAAATGGTTTACGCTTAAAACCATATCTAAGCTAAAATATTTTTGAATTATCTAAACTCTTGATGGTATACACTTAATCAGTCAAGAGTAAGCCACATTTTAAAATCTATAAATTCCTACGCTTAAATAAAAACGCTGGCGGTTACCGTTCCAAGTAGCTGTTCGCTTGGCAATTGTGTTGATGAAAGTTATACTAAAACTTGTTGAACGCTAAACATGATATTTGGTTTTATTTGGTACTTTTTTTTATTATCATTTATTACAACCCAGGCATAAGTACTCTGCGCTTAAGGATGCCGAACATTGCACAAGTTGCTACTGATAAAAAAAAATTGTGCTGGCTTTTATCTTTTTGTGTTTCGCAAAAAACGTTGTTTTATTTTAAAGGGCTAAAGCGGTATTAAACCTGTATGTCTAGTAGAAGTAGTTATTTTGAAAACTTGATAGCCAAGAGAATCCTCAAGTGAATACACCGATTTCAAGTAGTACAAGACATTTCTTAATGGGAAGTAAAATAAAATTGATAATGTTTTACAGAAAGGTTTTAATATAAGCATACTTCAACAGCCTTCCTTTTTGGTGCTGAACCCTGACGCTAAACATTATATTTGCTTCTTTAACGAACTTTGTAAGGTAATTGCAAAAGTAGTGGCGTCTATTTTACATAACCTGCAATTTTAATTAAAATTAAAATGGAATTCTTTTAACGTGTCTTGTAAATCAAATTCTTCTTAGGTTAAAAAACTACTATTGAGCTGCAGGAGATAAAGTATAAGCCAGCGAGCTTACTTTTGCAATATATATTACTTTTATAATATGAAATATAGAAATTTACGATTCAATATCCACACACAAACGCGTATAAAAAATTTATTAAAACTCTAAAGCTCTGATTCATGTAGTTTCCTGTTAGGTTTTTCGTTTTTTCGACTGCCTCCTTATCCACTTAACATAGAGTTTTTAATCTCTTTGAAATTTTGCTATAGTTACGTCTCGTAGACACAAATGTAAAGTATATGAATTATTAACACTATAAAAGGAAACGCCGACTACCATTCCACTAGAATTATCCTTTTTTTGACGAAACAAAATTAGTAAAATGAGTTTAATTATCTGTTAACTCCTTTGTACGTTCCACTAAGTAGTAAACAACTAGCAATTCTAAACTTTACTTTTTTTTTTAAAAACTTTTCCAGTTTATTAGCAGTTTTTAAAAATTAGAATTCTATACTTTAACTTACCAAAACTTTTATTAAGCTTCCTTATTTTAGTTTAAAAAGGGCCACTGGGTAAACTTTCACCTCTATAACTAAGGAAATATTTTTTCTTCTAAAGTACCTATCACCCCATAGATTATAAAGCGACATGCTCTTTTATATATTCAAAAAAAAACTGCAGCAAAACTCTGTGACTATGAAAAGAGCTCGTATGCTACTGTCCAATTGTGATTTTGGCTAAACTTTTAATTCTTCTTACAAAGCTTCTCTGGACTGAAATTTGAGAGAGTTCTTTAAGTCATTCAGTCTCGCTACTTAATTTACCTTTGCTTCAAAAAATAAAAAAATCACAATTTCTCAGAACGCTTTTCAAGTTGATCTGACTCATACCTAAAGTTAGATAATAACAATAAAAGAAAATACTGGTAACATAAGTCTAAAGCGAGATAACTAAAGGAATCAAATATGTAAAATTGGTTAGAACAACCACAAATACAAGCAAAAAACTTAAAAAATATGTGATTCAAAAACTTCGCTAAAATTATCTAGGCTCAAAGTTTAAGTCCCATATAGAAGTAAATATGAAAAAGGTTCAACACTTAATGTTATATTTACTTTGCATGTCTTATGCAGTTTAATATCCTGATAAGACCGGGCTAATGTAGAACTTTAACTTTTATATTCTATAAGTCGAAATAGGATAATTATAGACTCGAAGCAGGCCAAGTCTTTAAAGTTTGGTGTGAAATTAGACTAATTTGCTTATTTATTTATGTATTTAATTATTTATCCATAAATGATGTTTCTTGGTGCATGATCGAGTTAACAACTATGGATTATTGCACTTATTTTCCATCATTCGCACTTTGCACCCTAGGATCCGTGAGGGGAGCGCAGTACGTGGAAGTGTCACCCGTCGCAGTTTTAAAGGGGATGAATTTTTTTCCCTTAAATACGAAATCCGGAAGACCGCCTTTAAATTATCATATCCTCCTTTAACGAAAAGAGTTGTATTAAAAAAAACACTTAAATTTTAATTTTTATAAGTATAATCTGTAAAGCGAGCTACCATATAAAATATTAAATTAGTTCTAATTTAATAATAGTAATACAAGTATCAGTACCTAAATATTAATATCTGCTGTTTTTAACAAATTTTTAGATAATATAGTTAGGATCTAGCCTCGCATCTGCAAACCAAATTTCATTAAATGGTTTCATTATATAATAAATAATTAAAGATAGCAAACTTGAAACAGTTTTTATAAAATAGCGTATCCAGCAATAATTTTCTTTTCAAATGCTACCATATATATACATAAACGTGTAGTTTTATCAAAAAAAAGTTTAAAAACCCTTTGTTTTTTACTCTAGAAGTAGGGGCGTGGCCTCGCTATTACACTTTGTTTTGTTCTTTTTTTTAAGATTGATTCAAATAAAAAAAATGGACAACTTATCAACTATTATACCGGAGGTTGTTAGTCAGCATACGCAAAGTATGCTATAATTCTAGAGATTTATGAAGATAACCTGCTAATAATTAAACAGCTTCAAATAGAGTATTATTACTAATCTAATTACTAACCTTAATCCAATGGGTATATAAAACTTTTATTTAGCGCTAGTAGAAAAAACTAGCTTGTTTTTCTTACCTAAAGAGTTTTGTTCTACAAAATAATCTTTCCTTAAACATACCTCAATTAAGGGTGTAAAACAGAATCTTAATAATAATTCAGTTTAAATTATTTATTACTAATAAAATAATAGTTTTTTAGGTTACTTGAATTAAAGTACTTATATAACAATTAAAGGTAACTCGCTATTTATAATAGATGTTTATGAAATTAGAAGCTAATTTTTTTTTTTTACCGCTGTAAAGGTAACTTTCCAGTGGAAATACATCGGTAGATGTAATGCATCTACCATATAATAAATTTTAAAGGATATAATAGCGTGAACAATAATTTAACTTAAAAAATATATATATTAAACTCTTATAAGCAATAACCACGTTTTAAACTTCAACTTTTCATGTAAATCAGTAAAGAAAACGTCAAATTTTTTCCCCTTAACTTCCTTCTGGCGTAGTTTTCATCATTTAAAGTAGTGATCTTATCAATTCAAATAAAGATTTGCAAATATATCTACAGTTATTGGCTCTGCAATTAAGAAACCGCAAATTCTTATACATCTCTCCTTTTCGTAGTTGGTTAAAACAATGCCTTATTAATAAAATTATTAGTGGCATAGTATTTTATTGGCAACTTTATAAAAACCGTTTAAACCAATAAACTTTTTACTAACAATAATTTCTTAAAAAAACTTCTTTTTCTAAAAAGGACGGATGGATATGAGAAGATACGCAGCTAAGAAAAAGCGTAGGGCGCGTTTTATATACTCAGGGTATCAAAATGGTGGTGTAACTTTTAACCATAACCTAAAAGTGTTAAAATAATTTTTTTTAAAATGTAAAACTCCAATATAATAATACCGGTATTTGTAAAAGTTAAAGGTTTAAGATCATATCCACTCCTAAAATTACGCTCGTTTTGCGAGCTACAAACTAAAATTAAGTTACTTCTCAACTCGCAATTAAAGTAAAAGTTTTAGAAAGATTTAACATTAATATCTAAAATTTTACCTAACAAATTTTAAAATTAAACTTTTTTGTGCAATCACAAGAGAGTTTTTTAACATAAAAAGCCTTGTGGCTGATACCTAGTTTTTTATTAAAAATAAATGACATTTGTATATAGAGCTTCAGATCTGCGCTTCCTGTTTGCTAATTAATGGTAGCGAAGTTGAGAGGTTTTTTGCAAGTTGACTTTAGCTCGATTGTGCGACTGACACATCCTAAGGGTATAATTCTTGCTTTTCGTGGTACACTAACCTAATTAAAATTTCATTCAAAGGATGGAAGGCGCCTCTACCTCAACCACTTTGGTTAATAGTTTTGATGTAAATGGAATAATTATGTGCAAACCTGGGCCGCTAAGAAGACTTTCTTGGAATGAAAATGTCGCTGAGTTTTCAAGGGACAGAGATTTTACTCAGTTAACTGAAAAAGAAAAACTCGACGTTTTATACTCTATTCAATATAAGCAATTAAAAACTATGATGAGCCTCAGATGTAAAATTGCCAACCGGAAATTCTCCCAGTATTATTCATAGTTTATGTAAATGAAATATAATTGATGTGTATAATTACTATAAAAAGTGAATGTTAATAAACTTACTGCTGGTTATGCCTATTCAACTACTTTATATGTTTACTTTTTTATTTAATTAGTGTATGCTAGTTGTAGCCTCAACCCATAATAGTAGTGTACAAAGTTATGTTAATTTTTCTGACGAATGAGATGTTAAAAACTGCCACACCAAAACATTACACTACGTGACAAAAGTAATGCGCCACCAAATAAAAAATCAAAACTTTAAATTTGATTAAGGTAACAATTAAAAAATCTCTTTTGATGTGTATATATAATTTTTTTGGTTTATATAAAATTTTAGCGGAGCAGGAAAAAAGTTATGTCCGACACAACGTCTAAACACGGGCCCCAGGCATTTTTAGGTGTGGTCTGAAAATTTTTTGGGAAGGGGTTTTTATTTACTTGCTTAGATTGCAGCATCAAAGGTAGTCTTTTTTCTACTACCGATATTAATACTTCATTTTTTATCTGTCGATAGTGGCCACCCGTAAAACTATTCCTTAGGCGGCATAATGACTGCTCTGATAAACTAAAAGATGTTAAGGGAAGACTAAAACCGCCCCGATCCAAAGCCGCTAAAAATCGCTATAAGGAAAGGCTGCACTTTTTATAGACCTCGAAAACCTTCAAGGGCCAGCCTGAATAGCTAGTGGAACTTCACCGATAATCACCCCATCGTGGGGACAAACTATACCCAATTACGGTAACTGCATTTTAATTGTTCTTGTTAGGTTTAAACTTTTACCTTGCCTTGAGCAAACCATCTTCCCCTTTTTCCTTGTGTTTTTTAAAATAAATAACTATTAAAGGGCAAGTCTAGGTGACAAAAACTTATTGTGGCTTATTTAGTGTTAAACAAATTAATGATTATGGTAAGCCTTTCTTGTTGACAAATAAAAAAGCAGTAAATATGATAAGTGCAACAAGCGCTTCTATTTCTAATAAAGTAATAAGCTTAATGAAAAAAAATAACAATAAAAAACTTTGAAATGAGAAAAGGAACAAAAACTCTGAGACAAGTTTAGAATAGCATTGGCTAATTATAATAATACATCCATGTAAACTCTATAGTCCACTTTATTTAAAAGAGCGAATTAGAGAGCAGAACACTCTAAAAAAAACTTTTTCTAAAACTATTAGTAGCGGTTGACTATTAACAAACCACTTGACATGGCGGCGTAGACGTTGTCCTCTTCAAGCCGTTATCGTCCCACACATTTGTTAAAGCAGTTACAAATTGCTCGATAAGCGCTGGGCCATGATAAGGCGTGGGAGTCACTCTTAAGAGTTCACTTCCTCTTGGAACTGTGGGATAGTTTATACTTTGCACGTAAATATCATGCTTGTTTAAAAGATCGTCCGATACTTTACGGCACAGCGCAGCGTCGCCAACAATAATTGGAATAATATGACCAGGAGACTGGACTGTGGGAATCCCAACTCCCTGAAGATGTTTCTTTAAAGCCTCAACGTTTTTGACTTGGTACTCTCTTTCAAGATTATTTTCTTTTAAGTAACGGACGGAGGCTATGGCTCCCGCGACGATGGCAGGCGGAAGCGAGGTTGTGAAAATAAATCCCGGAGAGTAACTTCTGATAAAATCTACAAGGTTTGCTGACGAGGCAATATACCCACCTATGACGCCAAATGCTTTTCCTAGTGTACCAGAAATAATATCAACTTTGTCTTGAACGTGACGGCCAAGACTCTCAGATATACCGCCGCCCGTAGCGCCGTACATGCCAACGGCATGAACCTCATCAAGGAAAGTAAGGGCATTGTACTTGCAAGCAAGATCGCAAATGTCCTCGATCGGAGCAATACGACCCGACATAGAATACACAGATTCAAATGCCACGAGTTTTGGTGAGTTAAGAGGTAATTGTTTGAGAATTTTTTCTAAATCCTCAACGTCGTTATTTTTAAATATATATTTCTGACAACGACCGTTACGAATGCCTTGAATCATCGAGGCATGGTTAGATGCATCCGATATAACAATACATTCCGGTAAAAGTTTGCATAGAGTAGTCAACGTGGCATCGTTTGCAACAAAACAAGAGGAAAACAAAAGTGCGCTCTCTTTTCTATGGAGAGTTGCGAGTTCAGTTTCTAGAACTTCGTGAAGAAGGCCATTTCCACATATATTACGAGTTCCTCCAGAGCCAGCGCCGTGTAAACGGAGAGCCTCTCTGAAGTTTTATACATTTATTATAAATATTTAAATTAAGTGGAGAGGTTGTAATAAAAATAAATATAAACCTCATAGCATCAAGCACAACTTCATTTCGGCTCATTCCGAGGTAGTCATTACTACACCATACAGTAATAATTTTTTTAAGTTTGGAGTTTCTGGCGTAAGGAAAGTTTTCAGCTAAACGATCGACACTATTAAAGGTGCGGTAGGAGTGATCTTTTTTCTTTTCAATAATTTTATTTAAAAAAAAGGTTTCATAATTAAAACGATTGGTGTCTATCTTCCCTTCACTCGATTTCTTCTTATTTTTCTCTTTATATTGTAAAAAAGGGCACTGACGAGGGATTTTCACTCCTTCATTAAGCTGAACTAACATCTTAAAAGCCCGGTGGGCTTTTTCTTTTTCTGCGTTAACGTCTTCGTTTTTAACTATCGAAGTTTCTTTCAAAAGTAAGTTTTCGTGATTATCTTTATTTAAATAATGACGGTTCCCTAACTCGGAAGTAGCAGTTTCCTTTATGTAATTACAGTTATTAGCATTTAACTTCGAGAAGTTACTTATTGTGCTAAAAACTTTTAGTAAAACGTTAAGACTCTGTAAGAAAGGACAGTGACCTGCATGTTGCAAAGTTGGCCTTAGCTTATAATGTCTTAAAAAAGGACAATATATAGTAAATTTCTTTAAACCCGGATCCATATATCTTAAAGGGGTATACCAATTTTTTAAAGGCAATCTGTTTTATAGGTGATAAATATTCTAAACAATTAAAAGCACAAAGGGCACCTCTAACGTGGGATTTTTTTAAGTTGCACATTTCATTTATGAGTGGAAAGTTAATTTTTATATATTCACCATTAAACAATGAAGATATAAAGGGTTAAAAAAAGGTTAAAGGACTAAAAAAAAAAGATTTTTCTTGTGTACGCTTTTAAAACGTTAATTAACAAAAATTTGTAACGGCAGCAGAACTCATTTTAAGGTGGTACAGGTGCCTGGATATAAACAATTTTACATAAAAACTAAAGTGTTAAATCAAAAACTAACACTTATTAAGTTCGTTAAGTAACCATTAATTTTTTTAATAAGAAATAAACTAGAAAACACCCACTAATTTTCTAATAAAATAAGATTAGAAAGTACTACACAAAAATGTATTTAATTGTTTACCCTTCATGTGTTCATAGTAAACCAATTCAAATGCTTTAACCAGTGCTATTCTTCCTTAGCCTTGTATCGATAAAACTTTTATTCTACATTTTAACTAACATTAAATGTATAACTATTATTTTGGTTTCTAGACGCGCTCTAAGAAGATTAGATTTTACTGATTTACACATATTCGCTTTGTTATTGTAAGCAAGAAACTCGGTGCTTAGGATAATAATATATGATATAGCAAGTATAGACCGAAGATTATAAAAATTATAATTATTAGTTTTTAAGTGGTAGAAGCCATAGATATAAAAATACAAAAATACAAAATATATTAACTTGAAAATACTACTTGGACATACTTATGTTTAACAAAAAATAATTAAAACTTAACATCGTTTTCTTTAATAAAATACTTTTTGAACCAACCCAAGTGCACATAAGCCGGAGTGCAATTCTTTAATAAACAATAAACTAATTAAAAATAGAATAAAGCAAAATGAATGTACAGAAATATTCGCCCACTATTCTTTAACCAGAAGGATAATAATTAATATAAGCTTAGCTAAAATATATATAAGGGTAAATAAATAACTAACAGACTAAACGGTAAAGCACTATTATTACTAATTACTTTCATCATATCAATAGTGATATGAGAAGCTGTAGGAAGCATCCTTCTTCACATTGTTAGTAAATGCTGAATCATTTGAGAAAAACGTATTTTAAAAGACATTTATTTTAGATAAAAATAGGTAACTTACTCCGCGTACATAGTTATCACGATCATATTTATAACAATACATTGAATACAATGTAATTTACTATACGTATACTAAAGGAACAAATCAGAAAATTTGTTGGCTTAATTTTATTTTCTTCTAATAAAAATTTTATAGTCCCAGATGATTACGCTTAAAATTTTAAAGTATTAACAGTTAATTAAGAAATTATAATGATAAAGTGTACCGACTACGAATACTATTAAAAAAACTTTTATAGGACTTCTAATATGCTAAAATTGGCTATATGGTGAACTTTTTAGCGTGTGTCGGAATAATACCCAATAAAACTTTAGGCGAGCTCAGAGATCTCAAATAGTAGTAGAGGTGTATAAAAAATAAAAAGGAAAGTCAGATAAAAAGCTTTAATGCAGTATATTAATATTATATAAAATATTAAGGTTTATATATGTTTTATTATTATTGGTGCTTTTTTTTAAATACTATTGAGAACGGGGGAAAGGGGGGGTTAACAGCTCATAATTTACTTAATACTAAAGCGTTTGTGTATAAAGAAAAAATATTACGCTTTGATATCAAAACTTAAAATAAGTGTTTTAGATGAATATAAAAGTTTTATTATATTAACCGCTTTTCTTCAATACTATTAAGAAGGGGAGGAATTCAAGGCTTTAAAGTACTTAATAACAAAGTATTTATATATTATACACAAATACATCAGGAACAAGCTTTCGTAGACAGTGTTTAAAATAAAGATCACCTTTTACTTAAAGCAGTTTTTAATTGTATAATTACAATTTTCTAGGCACAAAATAATTTGTTGTACCTACGGCAAAGAAAAAAAAAAGTACAAAAAATTCAAGGCATCTAGTCCCTATACTTATAAGTTTATACCTCCATTTTACCTGTTTACTGTTAGTAAAATATGTTGTGATATTAGTAATTAAGCGGTTAGAAAGTTTATGAATTAAATTTAAGGCACGACAATTAAAAATTTTTAGAAAGAAGCTTTGTATAGGGCAATAAGCTTGAAAATTTACTTTTGATACTTTTCGTCAAGGTCTTCAAAAAGAATACACGTTCGTGCGCATAAAAGAATCTACAATTAGGATTTTTGTTTTGTGTCTGTTTTAAGCTAACCCTGTTTGGGGCCACTGAAATAGTAAATTTTCTTTAATAGCTAAAAATTTTTATAAAGAATAATTATTTAAGGTGGGATTTTTAATAATTATTTCTATTTAATTCATATATTAATACAATTTATAATCGTTAGTCTCTACCTTACTTTTAGCTTATGAAATTAGAAAAAGAAAAAGTTAGCCCATCACGCTAGTATGCTCAGTTAGCCAATGGTAGAAGTTAAGCAGTGTGTAAAAAACTTCGAAGTCAATTTTTAAAGTTGAAAAACTTGAAATACACAAACTTTTTAATGTTATTACAAACGTGAAAATAACAAACTATGATGCGTAATTATGATGCATAGAGACTAGTATTTTAGCATTAAAGTCACTCCCAATGGCGAGTCTCAGATACGGGCTCTTACGATTAAAACACCGTGAAGTAATATGGAGCTCACAGAGAGTCTAAACGATGGATATATTAAATAAATGCAGGTTTGAAAACAAAAAAAAATAAAGTAGTACAATAAAATTCAAAACTGAATAAAGTGGAAAGCTGTGTTTAAAATTAAAAAACTAGGATATGAAACAGTGCTATAACCCTGAAGAGAAAACAAGAACCCCTTTATGATATAAAAATATCTCGGTAGTGGGGTACCAAGGATATTAAAAATCCCCCTTTAACACATCGTAAGGGCCGCCTATCATTAGAATATTACAGCAGCTGTGATAAGCATAGTACATAACAAGGTTTTTTATCAAGCTACGATGACATACGAAAGCTCGTGTAGCTTGCAGACTCAAACCATAGGCGCAGGCAGGGGGGTGTAAGTATTGCCGTATCTACAGTCGTTGCCAATTCCCTAAAGTAAGTTTAATATTACTGCACAGCACGGAGTACAAACGATTGTGTCTCGCATTAACTTCGACTAGCGGTAGGCTACGAGTTTCGCGCGCTATATGTATATATATCCTAGTGACCAACATTATCATGGTACAGTGCCTATACTATATACCAGCTAATACTCTATAGCAACCAGTACTATTCAACTAAGCCCATACTCAACACGAGGCGAGTCAGAGCACAGCAGATAATACAGTTAACTAGCAACTAGTATATAGTACAACTACTATACCGCACCGGCTCGTAAACTTTTTTTAAAGATACCCAAGAACTTTCATACAGTTTTAGTCCTACCTGAGGTTGGGAGACAATGCGTTATTCTTTTCTTACCCATACTGGCTGTAGTTCTTTTAGGATGGCTTTAGTTAGGAATAAACTATGTTAAAGAATTTTAGGCAATAGTAAAATCGATTTGGATGGTCGAATAATCGTTGTATCTTATTACAGAAAGGGGGGTATAAGTAAAGACTACTGTGAATTATATCTTAAGCATTTAAATAAAAAGTTTATTTTATCTTCTTTTTCATGTGACGTTAATATTAGTTTTATTTAAATTTTTTTAAAATATCACCTTTATATATATAAATAAGTTAACTCTTCTATGGCGGTGAACTTTAAATAAACTTAAAATATTTGTTCTTTATAGGCCCACGCACCTCCTACCAAGCTTATTGCCTTAACTTCTGTCCCTAGAGTGGAACGTCGAAAGATGTGTATGCCACCAGCGAGTTCTCTTTGGAGTTTTTGACAACTGTCTTTCATTGCCTATATAATTTTTATTTTTATATGCACTACTTGCCTTTTATAAAACCGTTTTATAGGGAATGTCTTTTAGATTTGTTTTCAGACCTTCTTTTCTTGTGTTAAAAAAACGCAAACTTTCCTACCTTTTTGAGGGTTTTTTCCTTAAATTATATTATAAAAGGCCATATACTATCAATAATTTAAGTATAATTAAAGATATTGATAAAATAAATTTTGACAGTGAAAAAGCTAAACTTCTCTCTCTTTTTCGGGAAATAAAATCTCACAAAAAGCCTACACCTTTAATTTTAAAAAGTGTTGCAAGTAACAGCAACTACAGTTGGAAATTAAAAGAAATTTTACTGCGCTTTTATATTGTAATAACGGGTTGCTGTGCTTACAGCGTTTTTTCGGATTATGTCTTTGAGTTTTCTATGGTAAAACTTTTATTTTTATTTATACTGAAGTATACGTTCCAGATGAACATATTTTTTTCAGTGTCAAGGCCTCTCTATGCTTCCTACTTTAAATGAGAGAGGAGACATTGTAATAGTCGATCATATATCACCAAGATGGCGAGGCTATCAAGTAGGGGATATAGTTTTGTTATCGTCGCCGGTGGGCTCACATTCCAATAAAAACATCTGCAAAAGGATCACAGCTAAGGTTAGCTTTCTGTCCAGCATAACACTATGTTATTTTTAAAAATATCAACTTCAAATATTGATACTATTGATATTTGTGGATGTCTGAAACTTTACTTAATATTCATACATACTAATATATCAAAAAAATATAAGCAAAACGATATTGTTCGAAATACTAAAGGGAAATTTCAAGAAGTTAAGGTATTTTTAAGCATGTTTTTATACTATTAAGTTAAACTTTCCAAACAAGATACCTTCTGGGCATGTGTGGATTGAAGGAGACAACCCCTATAATTCAAGAGATTCCAGGGCATTTGGCCCGGTCCCGTTAGGGCTGGTAAAGGGGAGAGTCGTAGCCAGAGTTAAACGATTTTTACTATATTTTTTATTAGTAAAGCTACTAAACTACAATAAATACTGACCACAGATTTGGCCGCTCAGCAAATTTACATTACTATAATGAAAACTTTTCTCGAGCGTAGAAGAAAAAATAATTTTTATTACTTTAAAAATTTATAATAAATTTTATTATTTTCAGTAAAGGGCCAAACGGTATAAGCGTTTAATATACTATAAAATTTTACCGCTAAACAATCATTACTGTAATAAAAACTTTATTTGGACTCAAAAGAATAAAAATTTAAAATAGGCTTTATCCTTCTTTCAAAGAAAAGCCTACTCGCATAAGCGTGTAATATCTTACTTCGCAAGCCTCCACCAACTCCGAATTTACTTCTCCCTCGAACAGCTCTAGCGCAGCAGCCACAAATGGAGATTTCGTTTTCGTTTCGGGATGCCTATAAACCACGCGAAACAAGAGATCGTCCGATTCAATATTCCAGCCAATCGCTGGCGGCGACGAGGACGGCTTTGTGGTATATTTATTTACCGGGAAAGTTTTGTAGATTTTAGTAAAAAATAAAGTTCGCTCTTGAGGCGATTTTTTTAGCAAAAGTTCTTCTAAAAGTAAACGACTGTCCTCAAGAGTTAAATTTGAGATTTTTTTACCCAGTGCAGATTTATTTAAAAGTTTGCCATCTACGCAGCTTAAATCATGAATCTCTAATTTCAAGTTTAATATAATAAACGGAAAATATACTGTAAGTAAACTTAAAAGAAAGACAAATAAATAAATTAAGCAAGTACCTTTCTCTCTTCCTAAAGATGGGAGTTCATATTTCGATACGTACGAATAAAGCGCTCGTAACTTATCCGTATTGTTAGTTGTGTCCAACCCAAAAAGTGAAAAAAAAATTTCGTGGAAATTCTTTTTAAATATTTGCTTAATTATGTTTAGTTCATGTGTTGATAAAGATTCTACATATTGATGAACAAATTCAATTAATAAAATAAAGTAGTAAAGCTTCTCACTTAATAATATGGAAAAAATATGAAAAGTAAAAAATATTTTAAAATAATAAAATTAAAAAAAAATTTAAAAAAATAAACAGTTAAAGAACTTCAACTAGAAACACAATATACTACAGTTTAAATAATTTTTATAAGCCCGATAACTTACAAAAAAGAACTAAACTAGTTAAAATTAATTTATTAGTAAGTAGTTTTAAATAGTTAATAGTAATAAAATTTAAATATAAACAACTATTTCGTTCCCTAAAATAATAAATTAAGTCGGCTTAAATTATAGATTCCTTACAGGAAGATGATTAACTATTTTTTAAAAATAATTTCATAAATTAATTCCATAAATTAATTATACTCATAATGCACAACTCTAGATCAGCTTCATTTAATTTGAAAATTTAAAAGTTAACAAAATTCTTTAAAACAATCAAAAATAACGAATAAAACTTTTATAAAGTTATCACCTTTTCGGCTTCTTTGCAAGCTAGGGGCGGGAGTATGACTTTTACCTATATCCACGGTAATAATATTCGAATCCTTTTTCGAGCCAACATCCTTATTTTCTAAAATAATAGTATTTTTACTTTCTTCTTTTTGGGTACCAAATTTTTGACCGCTGAAGGGACAAAAGGTTACATAAACTGCAGGACTAAAAGATTTATAAAGCTACTAATATTTACGTAAAAACCCAAAGTTATTAAAACCTTTTACAAACTTTTAAAATTGAATAACGTTCCAAGCATAAGAAAAAAAGCATTGCACACTCGGCTTATTGCAATCACAAAAATTCAAAAAAAAATTAAAATTTTCACTCGAGTTTTTAATGACCCAACATTAGCTGAATTTCTTGTACGAATTGTATAGGCCGTTCCCACTTTCTGAAGATTAGATTAGTCCTTGGGCTTAATTTACTAGTGGGCGCACGAACTATAATACTATACTTTGGTATATAAGCGTCACATGGACTGAAGACTAGAGTGTCATAGAAAAGTCATCGCTGTTTGCGCCAGCCACAAAACGCACGCTACCGTCAATCTACGCTGCGTCAAAAGTGGGGAAGAGCTGCCTGCTGAGTGCACCAACTTGCACGAAACTCACGCTGCAATCTTTCAAGGAATTTAGGATCTTTTGTAAACTGTTTTCAAAACTCAGCACGTCAACGACCGACAGAAACATATAACTGTAAGGCCGACGAGCTCTTAAGCAAACATGACAGGACCTCTTTCTCCTTGTCCCCTTCTTTAACATTGAAGAGAAAACAGAAACAGAAACGACCATAAACTGACCCACAAAAAGCAAGCGAGTCCTGGCACCGCTCAAAGCTCCTCTCGGACGAACCATTGGCGTTATCTTCGATTTTTGTAGTGGCATACCAATGGTACGCACTAAAAAATAGATGAGCTTCCAAATCTGCTGCATTACGATAATGTAGATTTCGCTCTGTTTAGCGAAAAGTTTCTTCAGTTACACAAGCCGCTTCTACCATCTCGCCTAGCGGACGGCACAAACTAGTTAATTATTCGAACTATCTCACTGAGAGACGCACATTAAGAAAACGGGCATTACCTTGTTTACTCCAAATGAGGTCTTGACTGAACTTTCTTCGGCCCCCTAACCTTTTCGCTCGGATGTAGTCAATGCAGTGCTATTGCGAAGCACTGTACACGGTTCTTAACATGAACAAAATTTTCTTAAGTTGCGCGCTTTATTACCCCCGTGCTAGTTGTTGCCCACGCTGCTGCAATCATTAGTCGTGTAGTGCGTACCCCTAATGCATTTTATTTACGAGTGCAGCCGGATGGCACGACTGACCGCCGCATACGATGCCTCAACCATAAGTCAAAGTTATAGTTTTCAGTAACAGATAAAGGATTCGCCTCTAGTAAAAAATAAACTGCAAAGCAAGTTAACGCGGCGATAAGAACGGCAAACTTTTTAGCGCTTGGTTAAGCACACTAATACAGCTGCTTCCGCCACTACCGCCATTGACTTCATGACTAAAACCGAAAGCGTCTAAAAGATGCGTAGCTTTTTGCCAGTCATCTTTCGAGGCAGGTCGTGCCAAAAGGCCATACTACGGCGAGGGTCACCCGAAAACTCCTTTCACGATACCGAACTAACCAGGTGAACCAAAGCAGCTGACCCTCGTATAATAATTTATGCACTGACGCAACTGAAATCACCAGGCCCTGTCGACCACTTTGCGATGGGACAGGTGTTTTGATGTCTTCGAAAACGCCCTATCAGTCTGCTTTCCGCAGGGGATAAGCTGTTGCGCTGCCCGAATGAACGCGTTTTGCAGGCGAGCTCTGAACTGCTAAACTTCAGTTTAGTCATTCAATGGCACAACAGTTCGTTGAATGAATAACCCGTGGCATCAAAATTAATAAGGGGAGATTCCCTTTCTTAGATGCCGAGAATATTTATAATTGAGTCCGGCCAAAAGCTTCTTGCATGCATTTTGTTCTCTCGCGCATTCTACAATTTACTTGAACTTCTCTAAGCGATAATGTTTACCGAGTTCGGATCAACGCTGTGTTGTCACCTCTGTGCTCGCTGACCGCCGAAGTTTTGCAATGCTATCCGTTTCCGACTTTGCGATTGAGTAGTATGTACGGGGCATGCCAGCCTCTAATAGTCCAGTACAATGCCAACTGAATTCGTCAGCACCTACCACTACTAAAAATTACCAGCCAGCTGGAAACTCTTTTTGCTGCTTTTTTTTATTTTGAGGGTGCGGAAACCCTTTTGAAATCCTCAAGTAAAATACTAGGGGATCGTCGAGGCGGGAAGTCAAGCGGGCTCCCCTGCACTATCGTGTGCGTATAGCAAAAGTTCCTTGCTTTACACGATATGTGTACGGCCTAAGCTTCTTTCCTGTGTGCATTTGATGCACCGTCCACTGTAAAGAAAGGCCGTAAGTAAGCTACTGCTAATGCGGGGTAAGCCGTATTTTATACGTAACGACAAGGTCGCAATTACTGGAAATCGCTCCAAGTTTAGCTAGTAAACGTGTCGTATTACATGCCAACTACCAAAGGGTATAGGCTTATTACGAGCTTAGCGTGATGCACTGCGAGAGACGGGCCTCTGCAAAAGTCAGTAATAGTAAAGGCTAATTTCTTATTAACTCCGCTGGTCTATATGCTTAAAGGTCAATTATATACTGCCGGGTTTACTTATTAGACTCAAACGTGGATGTATTATGCAATAATTATAGTAATTTAGTTCAACAACTGAAAACTCTTAAAAAAAAAAGGGAAGAGAAAAAAAGGTTGGTCGAGTAAAATAATATATAGGGTTAAAAAAGTTACAAATGGAATTTAAATTAATAGAAAAAATGATATAACTAGGAGTTTATAGTAGTGCTATGATAAAAGGAAAAAATTAGAAAATGTACTAGAGGCATTAAAGACCGTTAAGAAAAGTCTTGAAAAAAGATTGTTTACTTTCAGGTAAAAGACGGTCGATAATATTTAAAAAATTATTGGTTTTCTGAAAGCTTACGAACAGTATATAATATTTTTACTTCAATATAAAGTCATACTTAAATTCATAAAGGGAACTAAATAATAATTTTTTGAAGTAAAATACTAACTTTTACAAGGCATAATTACCTTTCTTTTATCCCTCAAAAAAAAGTTTTTTGGCAAAGAAAATCTTATTATATAAACAAAGAGTTCAAACTGGAATAAGATTTAACCACTTCGTAATTTACGTCTTGTTTTTGTTTACATAAATATTCAATTATCTCTAAAAGTTCTAGTTAAAGAAATTGCTTCACACTACTTATACCATTTTTCAAAAGGTTTTACATTCATTATTCAAAGGGTGGGAGGACTCTTCAAAGTTACTTTAAAACCCAAGATAATTAAATTAACATTGGACTGTAAGAAGTTAGCTACTTAAGTAAAAATAAATTAATTATAAATTGAAATTATACCATATTTGAAGGTATACTTTGTATTTTAAAGACAGATGTATATTAAAAGTGCTCTAGATGAAATTTAAAAAACACTTCAAGGGTTAGTTCCTTTTAAAAGTTGTTTGGTACGTAAAGTGCGTCATAACCAGTACTTCTTGCTAAAAAAAATAAAAAAGATATATCTTTTAATAATAATAAGTTCCATACTGGCAATATTTATTGGGCCCTCACTCATTCTATTGCTAAGATTCTTATAAGCAATAACTTTTAACCTAAGCACCTTAAACTTAACAGGTTGGTGAAAGTTAGACTACACAGCACATACTTATTTTTATGGTAAATCTTGGTTAGAGCAGAGTAGCATCTGACAAGGGTGGCTGTTTTAATTTATAGAAGATTTTGAAATCGGACAGTCTTGTTACGCTTGCTATGGATTATAACATCTTTTATCTTAAGGACTATTCTTATGATTTCATTTAGAATAAAAAGACTTTCTACTTTATTGTCGATGGCGCTGGTGCATTTACTTTTTTTCCCTCGTCTAGAATTCTCATTAGTTGTACACTTAAATTAAAACTATATAGTTGTTTTTCGGTTTTACACTCTTTAGTTTTTTAGTAAATTTATATGGGAAGTGGCCCTTACTTCCAGAGGGATATGTGACTTACAATAGTCATTATAAGACAACATTAGTAAGATTTTCCCTAATAGTATGGGGCTAAAAGTATACTCTATAGCTTACAAGCTTTAAGAATTTAGTATAATATACGAGGCGAACTAACCGCATCAAGAAGAAAAGATATATCTTAAAAAAGATATATCTTAAACTTCAATGTCTGTTCTAATCTAAACTTATAATACCTTCTTTACTTATAAAACGGATTTACAACATACTTCCATTAAGTGTTATCCGGGCCTTTCTTGTATAAAAAAGAAAATTTGAATGCAGTATTTAACGTAGTAACGTACACCTCCATTAAAATAGAATTTAATGCCGTTATTAAGCAGATTAAAGACCGTACATATTTTAGCAATAGATTATAAAAGGTAGCTAATGACCAATATATAGTTACCTTAAATAATTTAATTTTTAGATCCATGCAGTAAGGTGATTAAATTCTAAACAGATTACTAGGCATCCTCGATATCATTGTTTAATTAGTAATCTTACTTTAATGTTTAAGTAAAAAAAAATATACTTGAAATTTTTAAATGGAATAATTGAACAAAGAAAACTGTTTAAAGAGTAAATAGCGTACCAACGGTAGTAAAGTTAATAAAAGGTAGAATAGAAAAAGTATATTTGGAGAAACTATGAATTTTGGTGCTTAGAGTTTTATAAACACATACAGCAAAATAGAACGCGTACTGCAAGTTTTTTTTTTATTTTTAGTGTAAGTTCGGAAAGAAGTTTTAAAGAATCAAATAATATTAGCAACGTGGTTAGTTCTCCAATTAACTTATACTATAGTACATAAAAGTTTATAATGCATTTTTAAATTGTAAACTACATTAAGTAAAAAGCTTATATAGTTTTATATTAGGTTCATTATCTTCAAAAAATAAAACATTTAGCTCTAAACAAACTTTCTAATTCCATAATGGTACTTCCTTTGGCCACACGCGAGGAAACGTACTATTGAAGTCAGGAGTTGCTGGCGACAGAATAAAATTTTCTGGTTGTAATTACCCATGTTTTAAGTATTAACACTACTGTGACTAGAGTTTTTAAAAAGAACTATTATTCTTTTAAATAAAAAAATAAAGGTTCAAGAATAAGACCATATGTCAAACCTCTGAATGAAACTAATGAGTATTGTATTCAATGAATTTATTGCTGCTGAAACACTAAACTATAAATAATAATTAGTAGGTTATAGTCAACGTGGGGGAAGCAAAAAAGTGAAAAGAGCCTTTGACTTTATAATCTGTAGTAAAAAAGCGAGGTTTTTTCTAAATTTAATATGTTATTAAGGCTCTTATTCCTAAAACCTTTTTTATAGTAAGTCTGTGGAAAGCTTCTGATCCAAAAATGTTTAAAAGAAACTTATATAATGTCCTTCTTTACAAAGCGGCTAGTAAATTTATACGAGGGGCCCTGCTAATACAGCCTATAATTTTTGTATATGTATAAGGTTAAGTCATGCGAAAAAAAAATATGGTAGGCACAGAATTAATAGCTATCCGGTTTAATAAAAATAAACTATATTTTTACGCGGACGAGCACACGATTAAATGATATAACTAATTATAAAAGAGTTATTTGAAATAAGCAGAAACGCTTTTACAAAAAAATGTATTAACGGAGACAATCAATCTAAAACAGAATTTAACACTAATCAGAACTTATACGCTGGATATTTAGGCTCTATGAATTTATAAAATAAAATCTTGGACGAAACATGGAGAGATTTAAGGAAAAAAAGGGAAAAATAAGTAGTTCGTATTCTCTGTAATAGACAAGTAAGGTTAATTCTTGATTTAAATAAGTTATTAAGACTCTAATTTTTGGAATATAATTTATAACAATCCTGTGGAATGCTTTTGATCCAACAAGTTCATAGCTGCTGTATCTGGACTTTTACCTTTTAAAATTTTCTCAAAATATCCGTCTTCTTTTTGTAAAGCGCCTACTATTCCTTCTTTATCATAGTAAATACTGAATTCTGTTTATGATAAACAATTATTTCTTTAAATAATTCACATTTAATAGAGGTTTTAACTAATTTTCTTCGAGGATAGTTAGGTAAAATGCCACTAAACGAGGCCTTAAAAGATGATTGAGAAGGTCTAATTGTTGCATTCTATAGTGCAAAGGAACCCCCCCCCCGTCTTTCCTTAATAATTTAATATTGCATAATATTATAGGCTACATCAAGAAAATTATTTTCTTTAGCAGCTTCGTAGTATTCCCCTAGCTCACTTTCAAGAAAAAATGTACGAAATAATGGATCTGATCTCACGTTATTCCATATACGGGATAAAGAAGGGTATAGTACTTGATCAATATCGTACTGAATTATTAAAGCAACCAATTTTTAAATTTGTCAATTTTACCTTAAAAACTTAAATCTTGAATAAAGAAGCTAATTTCCTTACGTATTTTGAAAAGAATCTGGGGCACGTTAGGTACCAGTAAGAGATCAATCAATTCTCTCTCTTTTGAAGGAAGTTGAGTCGGCAGCCTTCTCTCCGATTCTATATCTCCCCAAGTCATTTTTCTCGTACTACAGAGTGAATTAGTTTTTCTTTACCCCAATCTCTAGTACTATATAAGCCCCAGTATTAAAAATCAACATAATAAAAAACTTTTTTAATGGACACGTCGACAACAATCCTGCATTCCTTTCTCACTTTTTCCTAGAGTCACTAACGAGAACATTATCTAAGGGGACTAAAATAGATGTAGAAGGGTGATAACGCGTCATATCCTCCTTCGGGAAGAACGTTTCTTTTACATCCTGAAGTTCAATAATACCCATGTTATCTATATATGCTAGTAATCCAGTTTATTAAGTTCCTCAATGTTATTTCCGAATTTTACTAAGAATATGGCTCTCTAACATCACTGTTAGTTGGAAACATGAACCGAATCTCCTTGAACTTTAACAAGTTTCACATTAAATTTCTACATTAAAACAATACTTTCAGGATCACTCATTAATGAGATAGTCGGGTCAACCTTATTATTTAAAGCTGTAGACCAGCTGGTTTCAGTATTTTTTGTTAGCAGGCGATTAAATTGTTCAAAATAATTATTTATATTGTCAATAAATTATAACCCTCAATATCCCAGTTGATAAAGATCCTCGTTAAGTTCGTTAGCTGACTAAAAGTAGTTTAAGTACGCCATAATCAAGCAACGCATAATTCAAGCTTTTAGGGAAGATACTCTCATACTCTCCTATGTTTAAACCAACACGTGATAATTTAAAATAATTTAAGAAATGTTCCAGGAGTAAGGCTGTTTTACCTTCGGTGCCCAGCGAGGCAAAATTATTGCCTGGGAATAAATATTGATTTTATGTTATTTTAATAAACGGGTGTTTGCAATAGCACTCCCGTTTCATCAATCACAAATTTTTCTTTAAATATACTAATTGGTAAAGCGTAACCGGGTGGAAGAAAAATTCCTCTACACATTTGGCTTAATTTTAGGCGTATGAGTAAAGAAAAGAGACAATATTGGTGGCGGCTACTGTACTACGAGACACTTTCTAAAAATTTGGTAACCCGTCCAATTAAATATAATCAACCATTCTTCGGTTTTTTCAAAAAAGTCAGTGGTAGTCCTTTGTCCAGGCATAAATATAAATATTCGGTCGTAGGCAATTAGTGTGTCATCAAAAGCTTTTTTTAAAAACTTTAAGAAGGTCAAAAAATTTATCAGGAACTTCTATCAAAGAAAATTCAATACTATTGGGACATCCTCGATATTTTTGCTTAATGTAACGTCAGGAATAAAACAGTAGTAGTCCTCGTGTGTAATAAATATATTTTTATGGTATAAATTATATTATAAAATAATTTTTGTAGTTTATATTTCATGAAGAAAAACACTATTTGAGCGATTTTTAAAAGCAACGCGCCTTCCTCCTTTTGGTTACAATTTTTTTTTGGAGTGGTACGGCGCCCACAATAGATACTTAAATAATAACGTAAGCGCAGCAAACTGTTTTCTTGACTTATTTTTTGGCCCTATTAACTCAAGGAACCTACAACTCTTTAAACTTGTCTCTCGCAAAGAAAAGGATCCTCGGGCCTGAATGGCCAATAAGCTAGAGATCTAGACCACTTTGCGTTTATTGTTACTATTGGTCTAATATAGATTAGTTTTGTGCGTGTATGAAGTTTATTTATTTTAGTAAACAAAAAAATAAACTTTCAAGGCTCCTGCCTTGCGATGAGGGCCTCGTAGTCGGGTGGGGGGAGGGGTCTAGCTGGCGTCTCCGAGTGGCCTTCGGACCTTGCGCCTAAGGCTGCCTCTCCCGGCGATGCATTTAGATGTTTTCCGCCACACTAGGTCGAGTGGCGGGGACCCGGGCCCGATACTTTCCGCTTTTTTAGTCCTTCGGGGAGAGTCTTTATAGCACTCTAAAGAGCGTACACTAGTGGGCAGTGATGCCCCGGTCCTGTAGAAGAGGGGAATTCAGATTAAGCAACTTAAGGTCTCCAGAAAACAGGCAGTAGTGTGCCAGCGCTAAATATATATATACATACAAACTTTTTTTTTTTTTTCGGTCTCGCGTAGCCCTCTTGCTGTTATTGGATGTGACCTGCGCACCTCAATTACTTTAACTTACAGTTGACAGACTTGTTAAAGTTTATTACATTATTTATTATTATTACTCTTATTATATAATAATTATTATTTTTTCGTTATAACCTCTTTTCTCTTTATTTATCTATACTTATCGACGTTTTATCTGTTTTAAAAAAATGAGTCCCTCTACTGAAGAAAAGTTGCGAACTTTGATTGCTAACTTATTAGCTGTTAACGAAGAACTCAGAAGAGAGTTAGATTCAACCAAAGCTTAACTTAATGAGCACATAAAAACTACTCAGGATAAATTAAAGTCTAAAAGATGAATGGAGTCTGTTGTTACGATAACTAATAATAATGTTTACTCGGCTTTACGAATTCTAGATCAACCACAGAGTTTTAAAATATTAGAAGAAAGCGAGAACTTACAATTGACCAAAAACGTAACGCTTAACGGTAAAGTAGGTTTTAGTAGTAATAGTAGTAGCAGTGGTGTAGTAATATATTAATACTTCCCATACTAGCGTTTCTATTAATAACATAGCCGAGAGCGACCACACTATTAGTAATATTAATAATTTAAGTAGTGGTAAAATATTAGTAATAATCATGGTAGTAATATAACTTATAATAGCTTAAATAAGAGTAGTGAGAGTAGAGATATCCACGAAGACTTGGAAAGCCCGTAAAACTATACAGCATTAGAACCTATGGGGGTGAGGTTAAATACGGGACCATCAAAGCCCGAAAAAGAGAGTTGCGTCGGAAGGGGTAAACCTACCACCTGCGCGTAAATGCTCTTAACCGCTGAGCTACGCGACGACAACTCTCCATCCCTGTATGATGGTTTTACTTATTTAACCTGTTATACAGCACAGCTTAGACGTAGTGCTTCTGGCACTGCTCCTAAGAAAAATAAACTTTCGAAAGAAACGGGATCTCTTAAAGGAATGATTCCTCCCGTTACTCTATGATAAAAACAAAAGTGGCCCTTACTAATTCATTTGCAAACCCACGGCGTAAATATCCCACGATCAAGAGATACCCGCCTTGGAAGCAAGATATTTCCTATGACAGCTAACGATTACCACTCTATAACAGCGATTATGCGAGGCTCAGGAGTTTCAATTCTTAACATATCAACTATCTGAGGACAAGTCTTTGAAATTAGTCCTCCGCGGGATTCACTATGAACTCGATCTTTCAACCATTGAAGAGAATTTGCGCGCTCAAGGCTTTACATCCCCTCGAATTGCGCGAAAGCTAACGGTGGACCTCATAAGTGGTAAACGTAAGAAGCGTTCGTTACCACTAGTTTTAATACATATACCCAGAAACGAGGAAAAAAAGGTATTAGAACTAAAGACTATCTATCACCTTCAAAATTGAGTGGAGGAATTTCGAAAGAGTAACCGCATTGGTCGGCAGCATCGTTGTCAGACCTTTGGACACACCGCAAGCTTTTGCACTGCGGCCCCCCGATGCGTTTAATGTGGCAAGGGCCACTTTACAAACCTATGCACGAAAGCACTAGCCCTGCTACTTGTGCAAATTGCGGTGTGGAGTGCACGCCGCTAATTGTCTAGGCTGCAAATACAACCCGCCGGAAGGAAGGCAGCCAATCCGCAAAATCCACTCTGCCGGTACTTATTACAAACAATACCGTTACTCTAGGAGTCTCTTACACGTCCCATTGGAAAAAAAAACCTTCTCAAAGCACGCCCTCTATTCCGTTAGTTTCTAAAGCTCCTTGCTGCGCTTCTACTGCGGAAACTGATTAGCAACAGCACCAACCACCACCAACCTTACAGCGGCTGTAGCAATTTTAACGACGAATTTATCTAACATGCTTGAGACTGTGAAAGGACTAGAAGCTGTTTATAATGGTTTCTAAACTAAAAATGCGTCGCTACATTCGATTATTATTTTGGAATGCGAATGGTGTTCAGAGTAAGATGAATGAGCTCCAGGAGCTGTTACAGCTGAAAGAATTTAATATGTGCGCCATCAACGAGTTGCACCTCCTTCCTAAGGTCGCATTTAACCTGTGCAACTTTGTTACTCATCGTCAAGACCGGGTCGATCCACGTGGCCTGGCGCGACTTTCTTGGTAAAGCGGAGCATTCAACATCACTCGATATCTCTGCCACCTCTCGAGGCAGTGGAAATTCCCTATGTGTGTGGCCGATCAAGTGGCCGTGTCTGTGCTCGCTGTATACAAATCCCCTCGGAAGCTACTACTGCCCTCCGATTTTGAACACTATCCTTGCGGGTAACTCCTCTGCTGTTTGTGCGGTGATCTCAATTGTAAGTACCTTTCATGGAACAGCCGAGTCGATAATTCGAATGGCCATGCCCTTGAGGCCTCTGCTGATGAGCAGGAGCTGTGCATACTAGAACCCCAGCAACCAACACAAGGCGATTACAGGCGCAATGGATGTACTAATATCGCTAAAATAAAAGATATACGTCTCACAACGGTAATTGAAGCGCTCCAAGAGCTCTCCTCCGTTCACCTTCCAGTTACTCTCTAATTAGGCGACGAGAAGGACACACCGAAGACTATCACCCGCTTTTTTACATACTGGGACAAATATGCTGAATTTTTAGAAACCACCCTCCCGCTATGCATGTCACTAACGTCTACACCCACCCTGCTGTATGATGCTGTCGCCTTATTCGAAAAAACATTGAACATGGCTCGCACTACTGCCACGACAACTTGTGAAGTAGCACATCTTCCCAATCGCCTTCCTGCCGAACTAAAGGTACTTATCTGCCAAGGTCGACGTCTTATCCGAGTGACCATGTTGTTGCAGTGCGCCGCAGACAAACTTGCGCTTAATCAATTGCACAGGTGCATAAGAAGAAGCTAAAGGCCCATTTTAACAGTAAATGGGAGGCCAAGCTCCACATACAACCGCTTTCGGCAACAGCAACCGCTTTTCCTTTTGGAAGTTTGTTAAAAAGATCAAAATTTGGGGGCTTGCACCACTAGGATCTCTTCGTGATGGTAATATAGTGACCGAGAGTGATGAAGGCAAAGCTACACTTTTCGCTAATCTCCTTGCAATCCAAAACGTATCAGTTGCTCATTTAACTGCCACTGTTGCGTTCCAACACCTGAGCTTATCCCTTCCCGATGTTCACGTATTACTTGAGCTAGTTAATGTTGGCGAGGTTCAAGCGATTGTCGAAGCGCTACCCCAACGAAGAGCGCCTGGTTCCCATGGCCTCACTAATGAGATACAGAAAAAATTACCATTAACAGAGATTATCTGTACTTCCTAGTACAAAATCTGCGATGGTCCTTAGAACCTTTTCGATCCGATGGAAGATGGCGGCCGTTGTGATGCTGCCAAAGACACTTAAACCGGAATCAGCAACTAGCAAGTATCGACCCATTCGATCCCTTGTCAGCGGTCAACAAAGTGGGTGAGGTCGTTTTACTGCGCCGTCTAAAAGAGGTCGATGATGCTCGGGACGCCTTGTCGGAGTTTTAATTCGGATTTCGGGAAGGGCACTCAAAGCTCCAGCAGCTCTTCCCCTTAACTGAATGGACCACTCGCACTTTTAACTTTAAGAAGGCAACAGACGCTGTCTTCCTTGACTTTGAAAAAGCATTTGATAAAGTTCGACATGATCTTTAAAACGTTCTGAAGTCATATATGATAGCCACGCCTTCAGCGTGCGCGTGGGATACACGGTAGCCGCTGCGAGCTTGGACAGTAGGCGCCCCTCAGGGGATCGATCACTTCTTTCGCCCCTTTTCCTTGCACATATTGTCCTCTACTCCAATGATACAGCTATTTACTCATCGCTCGAAGTCTCCTGCCTTGCTATGCAAGCATCTACAGCTCTATCTTGACGCCCTTGCTGACTGGTGTCGTAATCGGAAAGTTTCTGTAAATGTGGTGAAGAGCAAAGCGCTTTTAATTACTAAGAAACCCGTCCCCTTGTTGGTGCCCTTAACCTATGATGGCTTGAAGATTCCGTGGTTCTCATGCGAAATACTTGGGTCATCAGTGCCCACAAACATTCCTGGCAGCCACACGTAGACTATCTAGTGGCGAAGGACAAAGAGCCTCGAAGATACTTTATCCTTAACTAGGCGGTAAGAGCAAGCTTTCTCTGCGAAACAAATGGCAATTGTATATGTTTTTAATCCAGCCAATAATGACCTACGTCTCTGCCTTCGGGCCTACGACACCACTGCAATAGCTTCGGCACTTCAAGTGCGAGAGTGCTAAATGAAGCTTTTTATTGAAACCTTCAGCTGGGTCCTTTAGACGTCGTCTTTCAACGTCATGTCGTTGCCCTTTACGGCAGGCTGACAAGGTACACTAATCGCCTGCTGGTGAGTGAACTTATTTAAGAGTCATGGGACGGGTTATGTTATCGGGGGCCACGTGAAGAGCGTAAGCGGTAGTTTTTGTTTGTTAATGTCCAGAAAATAATAACACCTTTTTAACTGAAAGCTACTTTGTATTAAGTCTCCGATCACAACTGATTGAGAGCTCGAGTAATCCAAGTTTTTTTACTCGGTCGAGCGCCAGAAACTGTCATTTATAAATAAATAAATAAACAACAACAGATATGCCAGTGCCTCAAAAAAAAAGGGGGCCCTTCTTTTTAGGTGGGTAGCTCATAATCGGGGAGGCCCGGCTGGCAGTGGGGCTGGCTGGTGTCTCCGTGTGGCCTCAGATCGTGTGCCTAAGGCTTGCTCCTCTCGGTGATGGTTTTTAGTGGTTTCCACCACATTATACCAAATGGTGGGAGAGTCTGGGCTGAACATTTCCCGCTTTTCCCGCTTTTCCAGTCCTTTGGGGCAGTCATTATAGTTCTATATAGAGTGTGCACTGGTGGAAACTCGAGCCTTAACGCTTGCAGAAAAGGGGAATTAAGTGGCTTGAAGTAGCTTACGAAGACTGGTGGTAGTATGCCACTGCCTAAAAAAAAAAGTTTTTTCCTTACCAGTTTCTGCTGCGCGCTTGCTTGGCTTGCTTAGAGGAGTTGCATATTCTTTAACTAAAAACTTGACTTTCTTGAACTAAGGATAAGCGTATTTTAAACATTATTAATCTTATAAACTGAGCAAAAAGTAAAACCGCAAGCAAAATAGCGACTGTCCTTTTTATATACTACTAACTATCATTTAAGGATTTAGCACATATTCCTATTTTCTCTCCACTTTTAAGAGGGTTCTAAAACACTAATGATGATCAGTATATTCTTCCAAAAAAGTATAAGAAACCGTGCTCGAACCCGTCGTGTAGCATGATGTAATTAAAACCGCTTAAAAAAAACAGAATTAGGAGAGGCGGTTAACTATGCCTTTCTAAATACAAACTTCCGCATAAAGAAGGGGGGGGAAGGAACCGGGTGACATTCTTTCATTATTACGGTTTGTTATTATTATTATTCATAAACCTTTTGCAATGCACTAAGATTGACCTTCTAAACTTGTTGACTAGATGAGAATAATACTTAATAAAAAAAATAAATTACTTAACTGTTATAAACAAGTCGGTTATAAAGTCCTATTGAAGATAAAAAGCGTAAAAATGTGTGATCGAAGCAACCATTTATAAAAAGTTGCTACTGTTAGATAAATAACAGTTAAGCTAGGTAGCAAAGAAACATAGAACTAGAACTAAACGAGGGTCCTAAGGATACTAAGATCGTAGAAATAAAATAAGGTCGCGTAACAATAATCGAGAGCAACAAACTTTAAAACACGTAAAGATAGCTCTTTATTACCCAAAATTCGTTTCATCCGAGGGAGAGATGTTTACTTTATGCCCCTGCAAGAGAAGAAGAGAAAACTACTTATTTATGTGGGATACCGCGCTTTGCGGAATTGGAAATAAAGTTGTAATCTTTTATTATTTTATTAATCAATTATTACAGAAATCTTCACAAATCAATTTAGATCCTTATCCGTGATTTTATGTTTTATTTCTCATGACGTGCTTATGACTCATAACCCCGACATGTTCTGTTGTTCTGTCCAGTATCGTCTATCACGTGTTTTTAGTAATCGCCTATTATGCGATATAAACTCACGTTTCTGTCAAGTTTCGACTTAAAATTAAACTTGTAACCCATTTTAGATGCTTCGTTTCTTTTTCTTTTTTTAACGAAGAAAGTAGTTAATTTGAACAAGCGGTTTTGGGCCTCGCATCCCCCTGGAATTTTTCTTTAAAAAGTACGGTTAAAAAATATCTAAAGTGGAAAGAATGTTCCGCTGTTATAAAATTGAGTGCTAAATTGACAAAAGGATTACGTACTCATCTGAAAACTGTTCATAAGACAGATTTAAAAATTGCAAAGGAATTAAACTTTTTGGTGTCCAAGTTTTCCGTAGTTTCTATAAACCAATTATTTTGTAGTATGCTTTCAAATATGCTATTATAGTTGGCCTCTAACCTTTTGCTTTTGCAGGCCCGTTCAAAATGTCTTAGTTTCCGGCAGTCACACTATGAATTTCGTGGAGTTGTGAATTTCATGGTCTCTATAGAGTTTGCATGCTGTTTCTATGCGTGCCTATACTCAAGTAATATGCACATTATAATTATTTATGTTTGCAGTTTTAGGTGGCTACACTTGCACCTGTAGCAGTTAATGTTAAGTGTGCTCTTTTTTGATAAGGTGGTTGTTAATTGCAGTTCCTGCTTCTCTCGTTTTGAAGGAGAGTTGTTGCAGTCAGTGTTTATTTTTAGAGTGTAATAGAGCGTGTAGCGCGAATTCACATCTATTTATTCTAGCTTTATAGTATATTACTATTTGGGAAATTGTGTGAAGTTTGTACTCCTCACAAGTTCTATATATTAGGGTAACCATTTTGAGTATGTCACTGAATTTTGGTAGATCAAGAATTTTTATAGAGAGCATTGTTCCTTTACATTATAGCCAGGTAGTCTGGCCTTTTAGCATACTCTTAAATACTTTCGTCCTCATTTGAAAAGGACTTGCATAGTCCTTTTAGCTTGGTCATAAATGTGATAGTGATTTCATTTAAAAACACGCGGTCTTTACCGTTTGGATAACCAGTCTGGTTCGCAATGTCAAGTGTTGTACCCTTAATTAAATATTTTTATGAAGGCGGTTTTCATTATTCTTATACCGGTAGCTGAAGTTTTTAATAGCTTCCTCTTCTTTATGGAACCCTCTCTATGGGCTCATCTTGAAAAATAGGTTTTTCTTGTTCCGTGAGAACTAGTTTTATGTAAACTAGCCACTAACTTAGGAGGCATCCTATTGCATCCTCTAATGGGGAAAGGGGGGGGGCGAAGATGGTTTATTAATTGGTTACTCCTCTCTGTTATGTATTAATTACTCGATTTCTGCCAGAAAATACGCAGTACGCCATTGACCAAGAGATCTCAGCCAATGAGCTTTTACTTATCTGTAATTAGAAATTTTTGGGTTTTGTAAACTATTAACTTTTCTCCACCGATAATTTCACTTGCTGTTGCTATTGTAAATTTATCATTTTCATGTATTTGGTGTTTAGATTGTGTCTTTGTGTCAATTTAAATTTTTTCTTATTTGGTCGCTTTACGATAGCCTCTTAGTTAAAGAAGACAATTATTACTCTGTTTACAAGCGTATTAAACTTGAATCAAAGCTACTAAGGACAGTCCTGACTGCTACTAGGATTTCAACCTACGCATTTGATAAGTAACCTAACTTCATGACCAAATATTAGCAAGATCGTTGTGGTGTCAGCTCTAGCCCAGGATGCCAGAAACATGCCTGCAAAAAAATTAAAAGTTAAAAAGATACGGTGCATGCACAGGCACAATGTCGAGAAAGAAGAACGAGTGTTTCTGTACCCTTATATATGATTTTCCGCGAGCTTAATTATTTAGTAGGTCCTAAAGAGCGAGTATATCAAAAAAATTCAAGCTCGGATGCCGAATTTGAGAACTTTGGAACCTTAGCTACGAATTAGGGGTGTTGAAATGCAGAATTGAGCTTCATTCTCCGAGTTTTCTCTTCAATGCTTTGACCATTTAGCTAATTAAAACTAGGAACATAACATAAATTGTTTATCTTGAAGTAAGTACCCGTTAGTTTGTCTAGGTCCTTCAGAAATATTTAGGATATATGTTTGGAATTGGGCCATTCATTTAGTTCATTTATCTCTCTAATTTTACTCTAAGTCGAGATGTAAACCTATCTTTATTCTCAACAGCTTTTCTCGACCACACCTCGATATAGTACTATTGGTAAGGATAATTATTATTATAATTTTATTATACTTTTAAGTAGAGTTTTGTTGTAGTTCCTTAGGTAACAACACCATTAAGTTCATGAAAAAATGTTTTCGAAAAGGTACCTCAAGGTGAAGACAATTATTACGGGCGGTGTTCCAATAGAGATATAAACAAACCCGGTCCATAATCGGTGCACTCTCCTTGAAGGATTTAAAACCCATTAATTGTGCCTTGATGAGCAAAGTACATGAAGAGGTTTTTTTTCGCTTTTTTGTACCAGAAATTCGTTCTATTCTTGTAAATCAAACACACAAGCACTTGAGAAATAATAAATTTAATTCATTTTATAATAAGTAGAACGAAAACCCGCTGGTAAGGGGAAGGGGGGGGGGGGGTGATAAGTTTCTCGCTTTTTATAACTTTGCTGAGCTACTAAGTAGACTGTTTATAAAAGTTCCTTTTAGGGTACAAATCTATTAAACCAAAAAACTTTATTATAATTTGGAGGAACAGTTTACTTTTACTTAGATGTAAAGGGAATAAGTGCAACTAGAAAACTGATCAATAATATTGTCTCCTTGTAGTGCATATAAATATATATTTTATTATGATTATATTTATTTTATGTATATACATCTTTTATTTTAATTAACTTCTAGCATAACAGTATTAGTACCACATAGTAACATTTAAATATATAGAAGCCTTTATAAGAAAGGGTCGCTTTCATGGATTTGATCCTCGGGATAAGCCAGTGAATCGTTGTTTCGCCTTTAATAAAGTTTATACAAGTAATATCTATTTTTGGTCACTGCAATTAAATTTATACTACTTGTGAAGGTAAATACAACCCCTTACAAAACAAACAAACTGACTCTGTCTGCTTTTATTAATGATGGTTCGTTAAGCGCTTTTGATCGCCGTCCAAAGTCGTATATTTATATATATCTGGGGACATCCAGTACGTTCTTGTACCTGTCTTCCCCAAGTACTTTGGGGCATTTTAGGCCGAGGATGCTCAGTCCGCGCTTATCAGATTAGGCCCTAAGTCTGGGATGTGTACCTCCGAATTATCGATTGACTTATTCCATAGAGATTTTCACAAAGAACTACTAGAGAATTATTCGCAAAGAAAGCGGTTAGATAGGAGGAGAGAAGTATCTTCCGGGGGGACTTGCAAGCAGCGATCAGAAGCACGGGTCCCTGTTCTGCTAAGCGCAAGGAACTTCTTACAATCTCGATACTCTGCAAAGATGGCACAAATATCAATGATGTTATATACTCCCGTTGGCTACGGCACACACGCCGCCGTGTGCGTCAACTCAGTCTTGGTGATATCTTAAGAGTTTTACAGGTAAAATGCGACGTCATGGGAGGTATGCGGCTCATTAACGGTGCACACATCAACTTTTCACGTTCCAGGAACTCCTGCAGTTCGAATATCTTGCTCTAAACACAGTTCGCATTTTCAAAAGAGTGGTCGAATGTGGCTGCCCATCTTTGATCTGAAAACCATTGCAAAAGATTCCAATTCTTTCACTGTGTCGAGCATGATGAACAGATTCGACGTTAAAATTGGTCGACGGTGGATGTTGTTGCTGCTGTTACTGATCACTTGCCTGGCTTGGAGCGAGGGAACTTTAGAAGCTACAGAAATTTTGGGTGATTATAACTAGAGAATGGAGAACCGTATCTATATCCATTAGCCTTTGTCGATCACGCCTCGGTGTATGCACTACTAGGGGTAAAGGTTGCTTCGGGCGTTTAGCATTCGCAATGTCCTCAATGTACATCCTTACAATAAGGAGAAGTGGATGTTTTGCGTGCCAAGTTTCTCTGTACTATTGAGACATCGAGATCTCAAAAGATTCCACAAAATACCAACTCTAAAGATTTGTGCTCTGGTATTTGATAAGTAAAATGCGACAGCACTTCATCACGCATAAGCGATGTGGTGGCGCGGTATTCGTCGGCGATTGCAGGAGCTTTAAGGCGAATTCCAGCCCTGTTGGCTTGCAGGAATTTTTACAAGATAATGCCAATTCTGAATTTTTAAGAACCAACAGGAAGACTCATTATTTCGCCTTAAAGATGCAGCGGTGGAAGGAAGGTCGGAGATGGCGGAAGTATAATGGGAACGGTGAAAGTGCCCATGCTCATGGAAAGGTATATCTAAGTCTTTGTATATATTATCATTAACGTCATTATTGGTAATAATAGTTTTTCGAGTCATTCCTAATAATGATCCAATTATTACTGTTTTCAGTCATTATCATTACTATATGTACTAGTATTATTACTGTATAATTACTACTACTGCTATCATTATTAGTATAAGTAATGCTATTGATTGACATTGTTGTTCTCATCACCATTACTATTTTTATATAAGTATTATCAATATTCTTAATTTTGTGCCTTTTTTCCACTTTTGCACTACCTAAGGGTACTTTAAGCGGTTCTCTTTGTTTTCTTATCCCTATGTTATAATAAGTGGTCGAAGAGCAGAGTAAGGAAAAGATCATCCGTGCGGTTCTTTCATCTATTAATTTCATTTTTAACAGAAATTAATTTTTCAAGGCCCTATAGTTTGACTTTACAGCTTTTAGCTCTTTGTAAAAGTTCCTCAATAATGGTCATTAAATTTAACTGTCTTTCGTAGGTAGGCTTCCAGGCAAGAGGGGCTCATAAAGCCCAAGTGTATAATATATAAAAGTTATCAATAAATAAAAAAAACTGTAAATCTGTTAGAAAGTGAACTTTTTAAACTATAGAAAACATGTATAATTATAGTGTAAGAGGTTTAAGTAAAATTTATCAAAAAGGACTAAAAATGCGCATGAATACCCAAAACTTAACATATACATGTACTTGTTTTCCATTTATTCTCCGATTATTCTAGATTATTTATATTTACTATATACTAGTCGTCAAGAAAGTGGTGGAGTCCGTGTTATATTTGCTATGTCCACAATGATAAATAACTGTCCTAACTCCATATTACATGCCAGACTACAGGTACTCTTCCAAATATGCTACTACCACGCGATAAGTCAAGTGATATCGCACATAGTTTTCTATCCTAGATTTTGTCTATTCCCTTTAAGTATAACCACCTCAGTTCATCATAAGTTTATGAAGAGACCAGAAGACGGAGAGGCCTGGCTGACAATGGTGCTGGCAGGAGTCTCTAAAAGGTCCCAATCTTGCAATTGAGGCCGACCCTCCAAGTGATAGTTTTTTTTGAGGATACCATTACACCAGGCCGAATGGCAGTAGTCCGGGCCCAATATTTCCAGCTATTCCAGCACTTTGGAAGAGTCATGCTAGTGCAATCTCCTTCAGGTGGGTCTTCGTGCCCATTTAGATGAGATTAAGCAGTATATTAGCTCTCCTCTAATTGAGGTCTAACTTTAATAATGATAAAATTTATAAATCACTACACAAACAATAGAGTAAACTGCTTTATAAGGCTAAAAGGAACAGCGAGACTACATAACGAACAAAGTTGTGTAAAACCTAGTTTATTAGTTACGATTGAAAAAACCAGGTAAGGGCTAAACTAAGTGCTAAAAATACATTAAAGAAATAAAAATAGATGTGGTTAATTATAGAACGAATATATAATAAATCTGAATATAAAGTGTAAAATAAACAGATGAAAATAATAAGAAAAAAAACGCAGAGTTAGGGTTTATTATAGTAAGCATTGATATTTGCATTCTTTATAATTTAAGTAAAAGATGCATGTCAAAGTTTAAAACTATTGACTTCGGGCGTAGTGGCTAAAGCTTTCATTTATTTTTATCAAAAATGTTGTATTCAATTTTTGTCTTATAAGTGCACTGTCTATTATTATGGTTTAAGCCCACATGATAAAGAAGTGAGCAGAAAAAAATTTCTCATCAAGTCTCTTTTAAATATTATAAGTTAAAAAGAGGACAAAAAATAATAAACAACGATTTTGCTTACATATTAGTCATAGTTTTAAAGACATCACGTTCAATTTCAGTTACTGGGTTTAGTTCCAGGTGCCTATTATTAGTCAAATTTTTAAAAGAAAATTTTTTAATATTAGAAAGCACTATATTTCCTTGTCGATTGTCAATTTTCCTTATGTTCAATTAAATCAACGCGCGTACAACTATAAAGAAAACTTAAGAAGTGTTAATACTTTATTTAAATAAGGATTAATTGGTTTTCCAATACATATTTTTTTGTACTAAATATAAAGCAAAAGTCAATATAAAACTGCCCTTCTAGTTTCGTGTATAACTATAAGAATACCATCACATTAATATTACTATAAGTAAATTGTAATATAGTTAACTTATAAACTATGAAAATCTTGTAACTTAGATGCTATTTCCTCCTCTATCGAGTGAGTAATGTTGTTAGCTTTAAAATTTTACAAAACTCGGGTTATTAGCTATTTATTAGTAAATGAATTTATTTAATTATATATTTAACTAGTTTCTCTTATGGGTTTATTTAAAATTACAAAAATTTTAAATTTTCCAGGAAAGAACATTACTTTTCGGGATGGCAGTAATTTGGTTTTCATGTAAACTCTTTTCTTGTACAGCACAAAAGCAATTAGTCTTAAAATTAAAAAATAAATTTTATAGAGGTTTCGCAATTCTATCAATACGCTTAATTTGGCAAGGGAACCATCCTCTACTGATAATATGTGATTATTGCTAAGATCCCTTAATTAAAAAGTGTAATACATTAAAGTGAATATTGTTAAACATGTATAAGGCACAGGGAACAGATATATAATATCATATGTCGGAATTAAGGGCATCTCCAGAAAAGAACGCTCCCAGTTGGGTGCGGTTTATCCTTTATAAGGGTGGTTCACGGGCCCGTCATCCCCCCTCACCTTTATGACGATTAAGTCCTTTAAAACCTTACTGATCATAGAACTAGGATTTTCTCGGACTGGAGAACCCCTATTCTCTTGGGCGCTGTTTTGATCCCAGAATCCTCTTGGACTTGGCTCCCAGGCCGGCTCAAAGGTTCAGGAGTCTATCTTTCTATGACTTGCTTAGACCTGAAAACGCTGTAAACTTCTCTGCCTCGGAAAATCGAATCCTTGCACTTACAGAGCGGTGTACACTTAATCTGTCGAGATTACCGCAACTTCAGAAAAGGACGCCCGTTATAAGGGTACGCAGGCTCGACGAGAATTACAATGACATTGTATTTAACACCTAAATACTAATAAACTTAGATAACAAATTTTATGCAAACATGCTAGCTCCTAAGTTCATAAATTAAATTGGTGTATATATAAAACCATATACTTCTATAAAATTGGAAGTTGTCAGAAATGTAAATTAACAAAAAAGTTGTCCCCCACAAAATTAGAACACATTCGCCTTAAACACACTGGTCGATTGATTTAAGTAACTACATTAGAATTTGTGTTGGCAATGTAAACACGCAACCTATCAAAGACCGTAAAGAGGGGCGAGTTGGTGGGGATCGAACTCTAGACCTTGAGTTTGCGCGTCTATATTCTTAACTGCTGACCTACGACGAGAACTCTCAATCTTGGTATGGTGGACTTACATATTTAACCTTTTGAAATATATTACAATTGAATACAACGTCTTATGTTTAATACGATAATGTAAGAATAGTGACAGGTGTGAAATAGAAACGTTTTAACTGCAATCTTTGCTAAATAGTTACTTCTTAATAAATAAATATACAATGAACAGGAAATATTAGATGGAGTGCAGTGGCTGCTAGCCTAAAAATACTAGAGATTATAGGAAGATAAAGTTTAATCCTTTAGAGACAGCCACTTTCTGCTAAGTATGAAAATACTTAAAGATAAAGAATTAAAGGAACAAGTAATTTTTACCGATTAGCTTTTTTAGCCACGGGATAGCGATAACGTTTTTACAAAGAGCTAAAAAAAGTTATCTACATTTTTCTATAATTTTTTTTTAGTTATTTGTCACTATGTTATTGTGGTTTTTAATGATAACTTGTGACTTATAATTCATTCCATGGGACACCCCCAAACATTGGAAAATCACAAAAGAACAAGGTGACAGTTTCATCTATTCTGGCGCAGGTGCAGTATTCTTATTTCCGGAAAGAAGAGCAGAGTCGGCAAACTGTGGGAGCGTGCTTTGATCTCGAGTACCTTGAGGGCTTTTTTTTGTAAACTTAGAAAACCCTACAGGGTCACCTCCTCTTCTTGCGACCCAGACGGCGGTAAGTGCATTATTTACATTGCTATTCAATTGGCTAGTTTTTTATCGAGGAGGGCTATAATAGCGACTCATGAAGTTGGAGTATTCGTAGAGCAGGACGACTCTCACCATTGTAGAGCTGGCATTAACAATGAAGTGCTGTGATACCACTATTATCCTAACTTCATTTGAATACACTTGTAGCTTCCTATCCGTTATAATGATATTTTTGCGACGCATGCTTCGATAGGTAGAGAATTGCAGTTGTGCACTTAAAACATCTTTACGGTTCTCATCGACATGTTCATTAATGTTTAACCAATTGGCAAAAATTTACTCGATAAATATAAAGAGGGATACGCATACTCACGACTCGATTAACTTTTTATAGAGTTTCGCGTGAAAGTTTAAAACACGGCCCAATTTTGAGGTTCTGAAAGCTTTTTTTTGTTAACTTACTTCATAGCGTGAAAGAGTTTTTGTATGTGAAGTATAATAGCCATGTCGCAGTTTGAATTTGTTGATCAGTTTAATAATATAAAGTCAGTTGCTAACTTCTCTGTATTTAAAAAGCACCCTTGGCGAGGCAAATATAAGGTTTAGAATTTCTTTGTATTCTTCAGTAAGCTGACTGTGCCGTCCCTTTTTTTTTTTTTCAACTTGTTTTTATAAGCAAACTAAAAGTCTCTCTTATTTTTTGTGATTAAAGTTGTATTTAATAAGTAAAAAATTAGAAGATATAAGAAGGAACTATATAGTTTTCTTTTGAACTCTTGAGATTTAGATGGTTATAAATTATATTTTAAAATTTTGATAAAGTACTACTAATTATAAACACTAAACATACGTAAAGCGTATATTTTGTATCGGAGAAAACCAACTATTTACCAGAAACGTCAGCCGGCTCAGCATAACCAACGTTTGGATTTATTCTCAACAAGTAATAGATGTTAAACCAATTTCAAGCCATGTAGATGCATTCCTTTTAACCACCAAAAATGGTCGGTTTTCTTTATAAACATTACATAATTCTTTTATTAAAGTATTCATTTTTGTAAACATCCGAAAACAAGGCCATAAAACCAGTATCCTTACTTTTGTTAGTAAAGAAAGAGCAGCTTTACTCTCTTACTGTAATCGTTATCGAGAAAGTTTTTGCAGCCGAGCGCGTTCGTCAGAGGTTTTTTTAATTTCAACTTTTAACATTTAAAAGACAAGTAATAAAAATAAACTACACATAATTTAACAGAATAAATCTGATTACTTTCTTTGCGAAAAGCTGAGTTGGAATAGGAAAAGGGTCTCCGCGAACCTCTGCTTAACTACTTATTCTATAAACCAAATTCATTTGTAACTTAGTGTAGCATATTTTTTATACGTTACTTGAATTTCTTTTTATATCCAGAGAAAATAAGACAATTACGAAAAATTATTTTTACAAGGACATTAATAAATTCTTTTTTCCTTATGATAACACTGACGCAATAATATTCTCTTATGGGTCGAGTGGTAACGCCAAGTTATTTGTACTTAAACTCTTTTGCATACAAGTTTATTTTGAAAAAAAAAAATAAATAAAGAAAGGTTACACTTCTATTTCTGTAGTGAACGTGAAAATCTGGTTAAAAAAGTTTTTGAACTGGTAAGTATTTTTTAAGCGGCTAAAAACTTTGTAAGGTATAATACGTGAAATTTATTGTTTCACTTCGAATTTAATGACATATAAATTTATAAAAGAGAATTTTACAGTAATAAGTAAAACTAAAACCTTTTTTCAACTTTCTTAAAGTTAACTAAATGATAAATAATTTGTGAAAACATTCCGAAATAATAGCTTTAAGGCTAAGTTAATATTTTTAAATGAAGTATCAAAAAAGCTTGTTTAAGTATAATAATATTGATTATTGAAAGTTCTCTTGAGGCCAAAGGAAAAGTCTCAAGGTTATAAGTTTTTGTACTGATTACTTATAAATTATTAGACACAATACTGTTTTATATTTACGTTAGAAGTTTATTAAAAGTTAATTTCCCATAAGTAGTCTGATAGGCATATATAATTTTATACAATTACTTAAACTATTTATTATTTATATTGTTAATATTATTATTAATTATACCACTGTAAGACTCGTTTAAATTTATTTATAAATTTTAAGGCTCTTACTTTCATTGGAATTGAGATCCCCGTTGAAACTTCTGGTGCATTCAGTTTAAAGTATTTATACGACTTTCGTTTTGGCCCGAGGTATCCTTTTTTATCAATAATTTATTAATAATTACTATTATTACTTTAAGATTTAATGAAAATGAGTTAATTTCCTATTCTAATTACACTGTTAGAAAAATTTCCGAGAAACATTTGGTTGTTAATTCATGTTTTATTAGTTCTTTATAACTATTATTATTACATTTAGACTCCTATCGAAAGAGTGCTTTGCATTACTGAAGATTTTTTAGTTGAGCGGGATCCGTTTACTTATAATATTATTTCTATCAAGTTTACTATGCATTTGTTTTAAATAAAAAAATATATTATTTTTCACAGTTTAATAAATGTTAGTAATAATAATAAATAATAAAATAATATAAAATTTATGTAAAGGTTATTACTTTCTATAAAAGTATAATAAATAATATAACTATTTAAAGGCCGCTGAATGAGGTCTACTGCTTGAATAGAGATGAATATGACGAGCAAAAGTTTTCCATAGAAGTTTTATTTATTTGTTTTTATCAATTTTATGTAAAAAAAGTTTTTAATGTTTTGTTTTTATGAATAGTTATAATTAAAAAAGTTGTCAAGTCTATAACAACTTTTTCTGTAAATTAATTAATTATAGTGTATTAACTATTTATTAAGATTCATTATAAAAATTATTATAATTTAATATTTCACCTTTTTTTTTGGTTATTATACTTAATAATTGTTCTTATTATTGCTTTACTATTATATACTTTTTTATTTGCTAGTCTTACTACTATAAATTCAATTAGAATTTTTACTTACTTAGTTTATATTAGCTTATTTTTAGGTGCTTATAAAAATAAACTTTTTATTTGTTTAATTTATTAGTAAAAAGAAGAATGTTTACTTATTTATAACTTTATTACATGAATATATTTTATACACACTTGTTTATATTTTAGTTAGTACCTTTCTTATTAATTTATATATATTTATTTACTTTATTATAACCTTTTATTAATTGATTTTTACTTGAATAATTGTTATTCATACCCATTTTTCCTTTAATTTTTTTTGCTAATATTGTACTGTTTGATACTTTTAACTATTTAGTATATCGACGGTTCGATTCGTCGTTATTACAGTTTCGAAAGGGATTCCCTTTTGGTCTATATATATTTCATCCGAATTTAAATATTTCATTTTGTATTTGTGTAATATTATGTGAATTCTTGGAGTAATATTGGGTTTTTGTATTGTTTCATTTTTTTTCCCGTTCGCCTCTTCCATTTTTTATAGGATTTTTGTAACTTTTATCATTGCTTATTTATATATATTTTTATATGCACTATTGTATAATAATTTTTCTAATTTTACTTTTTACATGTAATACTTTACAACTATATTATATATAATCGAAATTTTTTATTATACGGATTTGTCCTTTTTTTTCTACTTTTTTTATATATATTTATTTTATTTATATTACCTTTCGTTACGTCATTACCATTAACTATTATTTATATATCTCTAATGAAACGTCTTTATTATGTGTTTTTAGTAAAATTTTGTATGAAATAATTACACCTTTTTTTTTGTAAAAATAATATTTTTTACTTATTACAATTATTATTGACCCCCTTTTTTTAATGTATTTACTTGTATTTATTGCATATTTGTTTATTTTTTGTCTTTACTTATTTCTCATTTTAACTTATTTAACCTATTTATAAGTAATAATTATTATCTTTCATATATATATATTATATCATTATATACTTTTACTTCGTATTTACACAAAGTGTTATATAATTATGCTTAAGGTTTCTCTTCTTGATATTTCCAAGACGAACTTTAGCCGAAATTATTTTATTAAAATAACTGAAACTAATTATGGTATGCTGCAAGTTATTAATGGAATCATTATATTTGTTGGCCATTTTAAAAAAAATTAGGCGCTCGAATGGCTCCACTTTCTGCCAATGTTGATGAAGGGATTGAGCTTTTTTTACTGCGAAGTTTAAGTAGCGAATATTTCATAATAAGATAGCCATAATGCAAAATACTTATAACTGTAGGCAATGCAACAAGTATTCCAGAAGCACAACTATTCAGTTTGCTTGAACTTTTCAATAATAATATTCATTTTCAGGGCCGTTCCTTTGGCGAGTCGTCCGATGACGTCATTATTATTACTATCATTATTCTTATTTATGTTTAATATTATATAAAGTTTTTTTCTGAAAGGAAAGAAAAGCTGATATTGTCCTCTATTACTACTTTATTAAGCTTTTCTGTGGATTCATTGGGGCCTCATCATAAGGATAAAGTAAAGTTTATAGTAATAATGAAATGAGGATAATACTATTTCGATATGAAGAACTTGACGGACGAACAAAATATAAAGCAAAACACTGTTATTGTATTATTCGAGAAGTTTCATGTTCGTGCTAATACGTCTCTTTATTATTACTTTAAAGTTTTACTTTCTACTAATATTTTTGTTTTAATATACTTTAAAGTTTTTTTTACTATTCTTACTTTTTCATGTTTTTATATGAAAACTTTTTTTGTTATTTTCATTTCTTTTAGAGTTATATTATAAAGTAGTTATACTAATTCATTATTATTATATTTTATGCTATTCTACTAGTTTTTATATTACATTTTTTATTATTGTTTATAATATTACTTATTTATACAGAAATTTTCATTTTTTTATAATATTTTTTAGTCTCATGAACTTTTTATATTAGTATTTAGTGTAATTATGAAAAGTTTTCTAATTTATTATTGTGTGTTTGCTATATTCTTATAAAAAGTTTCACTGTGAAATGCCTCTTTTTTTATAGTTTTGTTATATTCCTTTTAATACTTATTGTTTATTATATACGTTTTACTATATACTTTTATATTTATATTTATTATGTATTTTTATTACTTATTATTTTTATATTATTATACAATATAAATTCTATATAGTAAATATTACTATACTGAAGGCTCTCTCGAAACTTCTTTCCACACGCGTTGGCTTTCAGGCTTTTACTCTTTTAACTTCTTTTAATGAACTTTTTGGAACAGCCGTTTTGACTGCCTTGAAAGTATTATTATTTATTATTATTATTTATTATTATTATTGTTATTATTATATTTACTTTATAGCTTCGTAGCTGTAGTCTTTCTTATGCTGTTTTTAAATGCATTGGATTGTTGATGCGAACGACTTTTCGTGCGCCGGACGCATATCAGGTATTTCTATGATTACTATTATTATTACATAATTCATTATTATTATTGATGATTAATAGGAGCATTTAAACAAGAGCTTTATATTGTCCAATAAAAAGTTTTTAAAAATTATAGTTAAAGTTTTTAATGAACGCGTTCAAACTGGTTCAGGTTCACCTTTTTTCTTTTTATATATTGTTTTATTTTACTTTTATTTATTATTATTTTATAAAAAATTAAAATAATATTATGAAAAAGGTTTGCTTGTGGTGCATTCTCTTTTGAATTTTTTTGTTTATTCCGTTGGTGAGCGCTTCAGTGCTACCACTCCAGAATCTTGTTTCGATACTCTTATAAGCTTAATGGCTGAAAGCGCTCCTCAGAGGTCATTTCTTATCTCAATCTTCTTTCTAAAATATGTTTGGTCTAATAAAGCCAGCTTTTTGCCGAAAAGCTATAATTATTGTTATAAAAGATATTTATTATAGTATGCTTCAAGACTTTACTTACTTTACTATCCAATCAGCTTGTTCAAATTACTCCAACATCCCGCCCCTGCGTTTGTAAAGGGCTCCGGGCAGCTAATGAAAGCACTTATAGAAGAAGGATCACCGAATATAGTGAATCAAATTCGGCGCGGTATTATAAATATAATATTCAGTGTATTTTTATACGGTGGACTCTTATACGAAAGTATCTAATCACGTGGTCTTTTCTCAAGCCTTTTTTTTTACTTTGATATATATTTTTTAGTAATCATTATTCACGTAGGACAGTCGTATTATATCATATTATTATTATTATAAAAGGTTCCTTAACTGAATGTGCTATTCTTCAACACTTGATAACTGCCATCTTCACTAGAACTAATGACTTTCGTTCGTTCGTTTCGAAAGAATTATCTTGTCAGCTGTTAGAACTTTGGGTTGGTGAGAATCCGGAAGCACTCGATCTATTGAGCAGAAGTATCCTTATACATTATAATTCATTTGGTGTAAAACAGCGCTAATACTAAGACATTACTATATTTTGATTAATAGTAAATTGTCTTTGTGACAAATTATTCTACTTTTAATTGGTTAAAAATAAGTTGTAAACTAAAATAAGTTGAAGTTTTACGTATATATTGTTATAACTTTATGAAGTACTATAATAAAGCGTGTTTATTGGCTATTAATATCAATGATGTCATTAATTCTTATTTTATCGCCAGTCAGAAGATCTTAAAATTTTGCAAGCCCGCCGTATTAATATTTTGTGCGGCGAGGAGTTTAGTAATAGTGAAGGATATAATATTTACAAATTTTTTAAAATTTGCTTGTTAATATTGTAAGTGTTGTAAATTAATGAGCCATTACCACTTATGATTTTATTAATATTTCTTATTGTAAATATATTTTACAAAACAGTTATAAAAAATTTCTTGTTATACTAAAAATTTTCATTATTATTTTTTTAAAATATTTTGCAAATGTTTTTCGTTGGTTATAAAAAAAATTTATTAATAAAGTTGGCGCTGTAATAATTTAGAAATAGTTATGATAACGTTGAAGATTATGTATTAAATTTTTATTATTATATAAAGTTAAAAACTGTTTTACTGGCGTAAAGAAACATATACTTCTGCTTTTGTTGCATTATTACTATTAAATTGCCCCTTTTAAAGGATTCCATTATCACATATTTTTAAATGTGATATATATAATTTTATAGTAAATATTTGCTTATGTATTGGCTGGTCACACTCATTAAAAAATTGTCTATTTCAGTAGTATAATAAACAATGAATCATTAAATTTTTTGTAGTTACATGTTTTCCAATTATATTTGCATTGAAAGTTAATAACAAATCTTTACTAGTTATATCAACTTTAACCGTTTTTTCAGTTTGGCACTATTAATAATAATTATTATTTGCTTTAGTATTTCCTTCTGGCCTTCTACGTTTTCTGCACAAAGAAAGTTCGGCATCTGAAAAAAACTTTTTATTACCTTCAAAAAAGACCATCGAAAATAACCAATCCGAAAATGTTAACTTTTTATTTATTATATATATATATATATATATATATATATATATTATATTTTATATATTTTTTTTGCAGAACTCCGCCACTTTTGAGAGATATAAAAAGTTTCTTCTTTTTAGAAGTCCAGATAAAGTATTATTAAAAAGTGTTTCTATCGTGTTTAAACTAATGTTGTAGGATAAATATTACTATAATAACTTTTTATATTAAGTATTGAAAAGAAAACGTTATTATAAACAATTACATATTTTATAATTATTTTTAAATACTATACAGAAGTTAATAAGAAATCATCTTTAAGTGATTCTATATTTTTATAATGCATTTTTTTTTAAAAGTAGTACAAAAAATGAAGTAAACTTTAATAATAAAGCTTTACTCTATTAGAGTATATTTATAATGGAAATCAAATAATTATTACTTAATAATTAATCTTCTTTTTAAATAAAAATATTTACTTGAAACAAATTCAGAAACAAAGTTTATAGGAAATAATAATATATAATTAATGTTTTCTATAATTTTTTATAGAAAAAGTAGAGAAGCAAATATTATGTATAAATTATAAAAAACATATAAATAATTATTATCGTAAAGATATTTATAAGAATCCTATATGAAACTTTTAAGCAATTTTATTATTATATAAACTTTATAATCATGCTTATGTGAAAAAAATAAAAGCAAAATTTATGGTTCGTTCGTTATAAATATATACAAGAAACTTATTAATGAGGGAAAATAGTAGGTATACTTTTATTTATATCATGAAACAATGAAATAAAGTTCTTTATATTAACTGTAATATATGAATAAATTTACTATGAATATTTTTTCTAAGAAGGAATAAAATTTTATAACAAAATATTTATATTAGAAGAGAATAAATAAATTTCGTTTAGAAAAAAATTATATAATGTTAGCAGGCTTTTATTGTAAAAGTATATAAAACAATAAGAGTGGAAATTGACATAAAAATGGAATAAATATTTTAGTATGAATATGAATTTAGTAGAGAATTGTTTAATATAATGGTTTTTTTATTTGTAGTGATGTTACTATTCATCGGGAATAAATATTTATTATTTGAATTTTTTTTAATTGAAATTTCTTAGAGACTTGACGCTAAGTTTTGTATGGAAGAAATTTTTTTTTTCTAAATTGTAGTTTTTGTATGAAACTTGTTTTGATCTGTTGAAATATTATAAAAAGTTTTTTATAGTAGAAACTTTTATTTATTTATTAGCTTTATTTTTTGTTCCCATTATAATAAGTTTGCAGATATTAATAAGTCGATTAAAAGCAATTTTGTTTTTTTCAATTGAAGAAGAAAGAAATTAACAAAATATAAAAAAATTCTTATTAATAATGTTCTTTTAATTATAAAATAAAGAAAAGTATATTAATAAAGTTGGCAAAACACTTTTTTTATAAACTGTTATAACTTTTCTATATTAAAAATTATATTTAAACAGAAAGCAAAATAATTCTAACGAAGGAGAATTTTATTATAAAGAATTATAGATTATTAACATTTACGTACTGAATATAAAAGTTTAACATTGCAATGAATATATTTTTATGCTCATTTCCTTTAATGGTATTATTATAATGTTATCAGTACAAAAATATGAAATATATAAAAGTATAAAATACGTTATTGCAACTTCTTTTTGGATTTCTAGGTCTTATTATTATTTTATATTTATTACTTTTATTATAAGAGTTTAACTTTAATATATAACGTATATAGAACATCTAACATTGATTACTTGAAGTAAAAAAATATCTATAAGAAGAATTTACTTTTGCTATATAATTAAACTTTTTACATGAAATTCATAATATTATTACAATACACTTAAAAACTTTTTATTTTTAAGGAATTTTATTGGACCTTTTTTCTACATTTATCGTTATTATTTTTGTAATAATTTTTATTTTATATTCATAAAAAGTAATGAATTTGGTTTGTTGGTATTTTATTAAAGTTTTGGTCTGAATTTATATAAAATTAAGCTGGAAGTCCCCAAGTTTTTTCTAAGGAACAGTCGTAAAAAAGAAAGAAGCTTCTTAAACTTTCCTTTACTTTTTAAAAATATTAAAAAGGTTTCTTATTATTACTATTATCGTTATTATTATTTATTCTCACAATCACTATTATTGTTATTATTTATTATTCTGGATGTTATTATTATAGAATCACCGACAACCTGACCTTATCTGGGATAGTCGAACGAGGGAAGAACTTCGCGAGCAACTTGAGCATGAATATCACTCCTTTTTATCTACAAAGGTTATATTTATTATTAATTGACTGCTATTTTTCTTAAACTTTTATTTATTTAGTCTCATTCTTCTTGTAATATATCGTGGAATTATTTAGAATTTGAAGTCGAATACAAATCATTAATAAATGAAATAAGAATCGGTTCTTTTTATTTATTATTATTATTACTACAAACTTTTCTTTGTTATGATTGTCTTTTAAAAAAAAATTTGCCGAGATTTTTATAATGAAGTCTGTAAAAATATTCTTAAAAACTTGCGTTCTATTTTTAATATGATTGGCTAATAATGCAATAGTTAACATATAGAATTAGAATAAAGTTTTTAACTATACCATAACAATCCGTACTTATCTATAACACGAGTTTAACCCAACTGGTTAATTATTAAGAATAAAGAATTATTACTGACCAATGACTTTACTGTCATCGAAAATTGACAAACCCACGTAAATATATATATCCTTTATTCATTTTTATAAGCAACTAGGAAATGATATCACACATAAAAATACAAACAACTATAAGATAAGGATTTATTATGCAATTGATTGGCGATTTTGATTTGCTGAACTGTTTATTTTTTAAATTTTTTAAAATATTTTTTATAAATGATACTAATAATAATCACCTTTAGATTTTCAAACTCATTATTGGCTTTTAATGAATTTTTGTAGTTTTTTATTGGTCAATAACTATTTTTTATAATAAAGTTAACATTAATTCATACTTATAAGGATTATAAGTCATCAGTTTTTATTGGATTAGTATTGGTTATAAATGACCAATAAGCTGCTGAATTGTTTGTCAATTTATTTTAAAGAATTTTTATTAGTTGCTATAAGCTAATTAATTATTATACTTTATTAAGGGGAACATTACTTGAGTGTTTTGCTCAACGAACCCAATGTTGATTCGCTGAAGCACATTCACAACCCAACGATATTTTTTCAAGGTTTTTTTAGGATATACTTTATTTTACATATTATTATGGCTTTAGCAAAATAGAGCAAGTCATTAAATAAATTGATATTGTATTTCCTTTTATTACTATATATTAATTTGAAAACTTTTATAATATTATAGACTTATTATTCTATTTTTCGATTTTCTTATTATTATTTTATAAAGAAAATTTTCTCCTATTAACTATTATTATCAAAGTCCTTATCTTAAAAATAAATTTCAAAAATATTATTAGTATTCTATACTCATTTAGAATTTTTCTTTCATTATTTTCTGCTTTTAGAAAATGTTATCCGACTGTAAGATTATAGTTAATATTTTATTTTAAAAATTTGAATTTATTTTATTATATATAATTTTTATAATTTTCATTATAGAACTTTACCACAATTTTTTACTAATATCCAACGAGGAAGTAAAGCTAGACTGCTTACAAGCAATGACCATTGTATATCAAGTATAATAAATATTTACATAAGCATCTTTGCTAAATTTTATTTTTTATTAAAAGAAATATTTTCACTAGAAAAATTGAAGTACAACATTAAAATTTTTTGTTTGTATAAATTTATTTTTCGTTTATTATTATTAATATTATTTACTATTAAAGAACTTCTACAATTCGATTGGCTGCTTTAAAGACTTGCGTTACGTCATCTTGATGGTTACAATAATTACTGCGCGCAATGTTTTATTATTTTTATTGTATTAAAAGATTGAAAATTCCCAAAGAAAAGTTGAACGAGATCGGCTTCTCTTATTTGTAAAAAGTCTTATGTCTCTTAAGGAAAATGCGAAGCTTTTAGTAGAAAGCCGCGGACTTTCCCTTTTAGTGGAGCTATCGGTTTATTATTATCATTAGTATTATTATCATTATTATTATTGTTAAATAGACATTAGCGCATCTACACACGGAACGAACCTCATTTCCAGCGCCGACAAACTTTCTTATGAATGGTTTTCGAGTATTGCTATGACGGGAGCAGTTTGTTACTTTTTTTATATAGAAAACCAGCCACTTTATAGCGAGAAGGAGTGGTATTACAGTTTGCCAGAGAATAAAATTCAACGGTTATTAATCTTCATAAATTATTATTACATCCAACGCACCAATCAACTTCCGTAAATTATCTGCTTTGGCAAATCAAGTATAGTTCTAAACCCTTCTTTTTTATGCCCACTTAGCGACAACCTTTATTTATTTTGCACCCGTTTTTTGTTATTTGGCCCTTATACTTTGCTCTTACAATATTGAATAAATATACAATGTTTAGTATTTTGTTAATGTACTAAAATTATTTGCACCCATTTTCAATTTACTTCCTATTTAATACTTATTTTGACCCAAATTATTGTTGTTTTTATTAAAATGGGTCCTGTTTCTCGTTATTCAGACTCGCTTACAAGCTCAAAAGTTGATCTATATAGATAATATTTTCAGAATATTAAAGTTTTGAGTTTATAATATTTTTTTTGCGATTAAGATTAATAAAATTATTTTTTTACTTATTATTTTTAATGGACTAAAGTACGATTTTACGATTTTTTTATATTACTGTTTTTATATATAATATATTTTTGTGGATTATAATATTTTGTCGTGTTTTAAAGAGTTCCTAGTAGCGTTTTCAACTTCCGCTAATGATTCTTATTTTCTTTTTTCATTTTCGTAAAAATATTACAATAAATTATTGGATTTTATAATTTTATTATTATATCTAATATTCTACTATTATATACAATTAACGATTTTTTCTTTATATATAATTACTCGTACACCCCTTCAATAAAATAAAAAAATCTATTAAGTTGTCACGAATAATAATGCTCCAGTTTCCCGTTTAGCGGAGTGTAGCACACCCCTTTTTACTGATGAACTTATTTTTTTGGTGGCCTTAAGTGTCTATTATTATTTTTCGGTGATCTATTGCGACCATTTCTTACCTATTTACGTCTTATTGGTACCCATTTATTTTTATTTTGATGTTGATATCTTACAATTTGTTTTGGCTGTTACGAGAATATAATATTTATTTGAAGCAAATTTTAGCTGGTCAGGCCATTTTGGACCCGTTTCTCTTATCTCTGCTTATTTTTATTACTGTTAATATACTTTATTTGTAAGTTTTTCCTCAGACTAGGTCCAGTTACTCTTAAAGAACTTCAAGATTTATTTTCTGCTGGGACAATTAATAAAAACACACTTTGTTGGGCACAAGGTTCATTATTTAATGATTATTATTTGTTATTATTCATTATTTCATGAGGCCTTGAAAAATGGAAGCCAGTAGAACAAATAACTCAACTCAAGTGGCTGTTTGCGGGTGTTGGAATTCTTAACGATATTGATGTGTTATATATATATATATACTATATGTAATACTGTTATATTTTTTACTCGTAACTATTAATAATCATTATTAATTTATTTATAATTTTACAATATTTTTTATTTCATTATTTTTTTTCATATTAAAAGTGGATGTTTTTTTTATTTTTTATTTTTTATTATATTTTTTCTTATTATTTATTAATATAAAAGTCGTACTTTTTGAATTACTTATAATAAATGTTACTCATTATTTTTCTTTTATTTGTACGTTCTTATTTTGGTTTATTATTTATAATTATTTTTCTTTATTTTATATTTTTTTTCGTATGCAGTTTTCTTTTTTATTATTTTTATAATTATTATTATTTGTATTTATTATACATTTACATATCACTATATATTTACTTATGAATACCACAGTTGGCTTTGCTCTGCATCAATATTCTTTCCAAAGTTTCCTCTTATTATCCGAATATGGATGTAAATTCAACCCTTATTCGCCCGGTTCCTCGCGTGAAAAAGTTCTTTTCTGTATAATAAATATTTTCTTATTATAAGTTTATATAATAATCGTTGTTATTTATTATATCATAACAAGTACTTTTACATATTTTTAACTTAAATCTATTCTTTTCTGTAATAATATATTTATAATTGTACGAGTTTGCTTATTTTTTTTATAATTGCTTTGAATATACTTTATTACTGATATGTTTACTTTAATGCTATAATTAATGAAGTAAGATTTTAAATAATGTATTAGAATAGATATTTTACTTATAAAAAAATACTTCCTTCAATTTATAACATCGTTTTTTGTGTTGAAAAAGAATAAAGTGATACAATTTTTATAAAGAAAATAAATAATATTTAATTTTTTTCTAGTTTTAATGAAACTTATAGACAATATTTTTACTTATTATTATTTATTTGTATACCTAAAAATATACTTACTATTTTATTTTTAACCATTTTTAAGTTTTTTATTATAACTTTTATTAGAATAAAGGAAAATAATGAATAAAGTTGATAAAAAACATTTTTATTTATTATTATTTAAATTTTTTCCTTTTTTTATATTTTATGATTCATTAATAAAAATTTAAATAATCGCTTTTTACTGATTGGCATCATAAATTTTTTAAGTTCGTTATAGTTATTGCATATTTGTATTCGTTAATTTTATTTTCCTTTTATAATTATAAAATTCCATTTAACTATTTCTTTTTGGGTTCTTATAATGTTTATTAATAAATATTACAAAATAAGTTTATACTTATCACAAAAATGTCTTTAGTAGTGATATTAAATATAATGAATACCACATATAAGTCAAGGACTTTAATGAAAGCAATCATTATATATTTATATTAATATACTTATTTATTTTTTATGAAAAAATTATAACTTTTTTATTACTCAATAATTTTAAGAGATATACTGGAAATTATACATTTGAAAGTGAAATAGTAGTAATTCCTACTTTTTTTCGATGACATGTAGTGAATATATATTTTTTTATGACTTTATTAACAAAATGTATACATTTTCTGTGGTTTAGTTAATATTATATTCAGTTTTAATAAATTTCTATTAACCAATTATTGTTTATTTGAATAAAAAATAAATTTAATAATGAAAAATTAAAAATATTTTTCAAGTTTATTATCGAATAATATTAATTGTAAATTATAGATGACCGATAATATAGAAAATAAAATTCTATATACTCGTAGTACCAAACCTTTTCTGTTCCATAAAAAAAAATCTCTTTCTATTATACTTTTTTAGTATTATCATAATATCAATTTTTTTTTTTGGAATTTGTTGATTTGTTAACCTTTTTATTGGATATCAAAAAAAGGAAACATTTCTAAATTTTCTGTTGCTTTTACTAGACTTTCCGTTAAATTTTTATGAATTAATATTATTTACTATAATACAGTGAACAATAAGTAAACGTTTATTATTATTTCACCTAGAAGTAATAACAATTATAAATAACCACTACGATTACGTATAAAATTTCTTCTTTATTATAAAGTTATTATTAATAAATATTTACGAGTAAAAGTTATTAAAGCCACTAAACTTATTGAACTATTTTTCACTAAAAAACTGCAAATGCAATTATAAATAACTATAATTTTTTTTTTTAACTTGAAACGTATAATAATTATCTTTTTATAATAATAGTTTGAATATGTGAAAACTTTATTAATAATATTTTTATGTATTAAGAAAAGTTACTGCTTTCTTAATAATTACTTTTTACTTTATTATTATTGTCTATATTATATATGTGTAGTTGTGTCATAACTTATTATAAATATGATCTTATTATATATTTTTTTGTGTTAAAGTTATTAATAACATAGAAATAACTCCAATTTGCTAGCGAGGTTAGTTTTTATTATATCACTTTTGTAATTATTAAGGTAGTTTTGAAAATATTATTATATTTATAATATTATGGAAATATTTATTATTTTCTTATTTTTTATTAAAGAATTATAAGAAAGTAAAGTTATTAACGAACTCCTAATAATGATATTTATTATAAAAATGATAAATGATAAACAGCAATATATATTGTGAAAACTATAAAATTTATATTGAATACTATTTATACCAAAAGTGGTTTTTGATAGTTTTTATATTTCACTATTTCTTCTATATTCCAGCGAATACTGAATAACTTTCTATATAGAATCCTCACGAACGCTTTCAACTTGCCTCTCTTATCTCAATTGTTACTAACATTCGAGCCTTTACTAGTGGAAACTACTGCTTATCTTTTATTAGAACTTCTAAACAATAATCCCGCTTTGCCTAACTTTTACGCTACAGGTAGTATATAGTAATAATAGATACACGTATCATATATTAATATATTATTAAAACTTTTTAAAATCAGACAAGTTTGCAGTCTTTTATTATTATACTTAAACACGGCCATGAAAATAATATTATTATTGATACTTTACTCGCTAAATAATGATAAGCATACGAAGAAATAATCATAGTGATTTATAATAAATATCCACAGGAGCCTTCTTATTTGCACTGATGTATCCGGGCTCGAATATTTTGTCCCTTTGTCACTTGTTCTATGACTTTCACACAAAACAATCCCATCGCTTGTATGCAAAGCCCCGCAAATTTCATCATTCCAGGTGTTCTTATATTTATTATTATTATTATTATTATTATTATTATTATTATTATTATTATTATTATTATTATTATTATTATTATTATTATTATTATTATTATTATTATCATCATCATCATCATCATCATCATCATCATCATTAGTATTTTATATCCGCTGCTACCGGAAGCA
>NW_026972950.1:0-52067 GCF_036711695.1 Zophobas morio
ACGTTTTTTGATGGTTCTGAGCCACCAAACACACTTAAAGCATGCAGAATCGACTCAGAATAGGAAAAGGAGACGTTTAGGTAAATTTTATGCATTCTGGCGTTCGTAGATACAAGAAAACTGTTAAAATTCTTCAGAAACGTCACTTTTGAAGTGTTTTCTTGTACTTTTAAGCCAATCAGATACCCAACGGGCTCGGAAAGTGCAACGAAACCATCAAATTTTAGCTAGAAACTGTATTTTTGTCGATTTTTATTGAATTTGAACTATATTTCAACGTTTTTTGATGGTTCTGAGCCACCAAACACACTTAAAGCATGCAGAATCTACTCAGAATAGGAAAAGGAGACGTTTAGGTCAATTTTATGCATTCTGGCGTTCGTAGATACAAGAAAACTGTTAAAATTCTTCAGAAACGTCACTTTTGAAGTGTTTTCTTGTACTTTTAAGCCAATCAGATACCCTACGGGCTCGGAAAGTGCAACGAAACCATCAAATTTTAGCTAGAAACTGTATTTTTGTCGATTTTTATTGAATTTGAACTATATTTCAACGTTTTTTGATGGTTCTGAGCCACCAAACACACTTAAAGCATGCAGAATCGACTCAGAATAGGAAAAGGAGACGTTTAGGTCAATTTTATGCATTCTGGCGTTCGTAGATACAAGAAAACTGTTAAAATTCTTCAGAAACGTCACTTTTGAAGTGTTTTCTTGTACTTTTAAGCCAATCAGATATCCTACGGGCTCGGAAAGTGCAACGAAACCATCAAATTTTAGCTAGAAACTGTATTTTTGTCGATTTTTATTGAATTTGAACTATATTTCAACGTTTTTTGATGGTTCTGAGCCACCAAACACACTTAAAGCATGCAGAATCGACTCAGAATAGGAAAAGGAGACGTTTAGGTCAATTTTATGCATTCTGGCGTTCGTAGATACAAGAAAACTGTTAAAATTCTTCAGAAACGTCACTTTTGAAGTGTTTTCTTGTACTTTTAAGCCAATCAGATACCCTACGGGCTCGGAAAGTGCAACGAAACCATCAAATTTTAGCTAGAAACTGTATTTTTGTCGATTTTTATTGAATTTGAACTATATTTCAACGTTTTTTGATGGTTCTGAGCCACCAAACACACTTAAAGCATGCAGAATCGACTCAGAATAGGAAAAGGAGACGTTTAGGTCAAATTTATGCATTCTGGCGTTCGTAGATACAAGAAAACTGTTAAAATTCTTCAGAAACGTCACTTTTGAAGTGTTTTCTTGTACTTTTAAGCCAATCAGATACCCTACGGGCTCGGAAAGTGCAACGAAACCATCAAATTTTAGCTAGAAACTGTATTTTTGTCGATTTTTATTGAATTTGAACTATATTTCAACGTTTTTTGATGGTTCTGAGCCACCAAACACACTTAAAGCATGCAGAATCGACTCAGAATAGGAAAAGGAGACGTTTAGGTCAATTTTATGCATTCTGGCGTTCGTAGATACAAGAAAACTGTTAAAATTCTTCAGAAACGTCACTTTTGAAGTGTTTTCTTGTACTTTTAAGCCAATCAGATACCCTACGGGCTCGGAAAGTGCAACGAAACCATCAAATTTTAGCTAGAAACTGTATTTTTGTCGATTTTTATTGAATTTGAACTATATTTCAACGTTTTTTGATGGTTCTGAGCCACCAAACACACTTAAAGCATGCAGAATCGACTCAGAATAGGAAAAGGAGACGTTTAGGTCAATTTTATGCATTCTGGCGTTCGTAGATACAAGAAAACTGTTAAAATTCTTCAGAAACGTCACTTTTGAAGTGTTTTCTTGTACTTTTAAGCCAATCAGATACCCTACGGGCTCGGAAAGTGCAACGAAACCATCAAATTTTAGCTAGAAACTGTATTTTTGTCGATTTTTATTGAATTTGAACTATATTTCAACGTTTTTTGATGGTTCTGAGCCACCAAACACACTTAAAGCATGCAGAATCGACTCAGAATAGGAAAAGGAGACGTTTAGGTCAAGTTTATGCATTCTGGCGTTCGTAGAAACAAGAAAACTGTTAAAATTCTTCAGAAACGTCACTTTTGAAGTGTTTTCTTGTACTTTTAAGCCAATCAGATACCCTACGGGCTCGGAAAGTGCAACGAAACCATCAAATTTTAGCTAGAAACTGTATTTTTGTCGATTTTTATTGAATTTGAACTATATTTCAACGTTTTTTGATGGTTCTGAGCCACCAAACACACTTAAAGCATGCAGAATCGACTCAGAATAGGAAAAGGAGACGTTTAGGTCAATTTTATGCATTCTGGCGTTCGTAGATACAAGAAAACTGTTAAAATTCTTCAGAAACGTCACTTTTGAAGTGTTTTCTTGTACTTTTAAGCCAATCAGATACCCTACGGGCTCGGAAAGTGCAACGAAACCATCAAATTTTAGCTAGAAACTGTATTTTTGTCGATTTTTATTGAATTTGAACTATATTTCAACGTTTTTTGATGGTTCTGAGCCACCAAACACACTTAAAGCATGCAGAATCTACTCAGAATAGGAAAAGGAGACGTTTAGGTCAATTTTATGCATTCTGGCGTTCGTAGATACAAGAAAACTGTTAAAATTCTTCAGAAACGTCACTTTTGAAGTGTTTTCTTGTACTTTTAAGCCAATCAGATACCCTACGGGCTCGGAAAGTGCAACGAAACCATCAAATTTTAGCTAGAAACTGTATTTTTGTCGATTTTTATTGAATTTGAACTATATTTCAACGTTTTTTGATGGTTCTGAGCCACCAAACACACTTAAAGCATGCAGAATCTACTCAGAATAGGAAAAGGAGACGTTTAGGTCAATTTTATGCATTCTGGCGTTCGTAGATACAAGAAAACTGTTAAAATTCTTCAGAAACGTCACTTTTGAAGTGTTTTCTTGTACTTTTAAGCCAATCAGATACCCTACGGGCTCGGAAAGTGCAACGAAACCATCAAATTTTAGCTAGAAACTGTATTTTTGTCGATTTTTATTGAATTTGAACTATATTTCAACGTTTTTTGATGGTTCTGAGCCACCAAACACACTTAAAGCATGCAGAATCGACTCAGAATAGGAAAAGGAGACGTTTAGGTCAATTTAATGCATTCTGGCGTTCGTAGATACAAGAAAACTGTTAAAATTCTTCAGAAACGTCACTTTTGAAGTGTTTTCTTGTACTTTTAAGCCAATCAGATACCCTACGGGCTCGGAAAGTGCAACGAAACCATCAAATTTTAGCTAGAAACTGTATTTTTGTCGATTTTTATTGAATTTGAACTATATTTCAACGTTTTTTGATGGTTCTGAGCCACCAAACACACTTAAAGCATGCAGAATCGACTCAGAATAGGAAAAGGAGACGTTTAGGTCAATTTTATGCATTCTGGCGTTCGTAGATACAAGAAAACTGTTAAAATTCTTCAGAAACGTCACTTTTGAAGTGTTTTCTTGTACTTTTAAGCCAATCAGATACCCTACGGGCTCGGAAAGTGCAACGAAACCATCAAATTTTAGCTAGAAACTGTATTTTTGTCGATTTTTATTGAATTTGAACTATATTTCAACGTTTTTTGATGGTTCTGAGCCACCAAACACACTTAAAGCATGCAGAATCGACTCAGAATAGGAAAAGGAGACGTTTAGGTCAAGTTTATGCATTCTGGCGTTCGTAGAAACAAGAAAACTGTTAAAATTCTTCAGAAACGTCACTTTTGAAGTGTTTTCTTGTACTTTTAAGCCAATCAGATACCCTACGGGCTCGGAAAGTGCAACGAAACATCAAATTTTAGCTAGAAACTGTATTTTTGTCGATTTTTATTGAATTTGAACTATATTTCAACGTTTTTTGATGGTTCTGAGCCACCAAACACACTTAAAGCATGCAGAATCGACTCAGAATAGGAAAAGGAGACGTTTAGGTCAATTTTATGCATTCTGGCGTTCGTAGATACAAGAAAACTGTTAAAATTCTTCAGAAACGTCACTTTTGAAGTGTTTTCTTGTACTTTTAAGCCAATCAGATACCCTACGGGCTCGGAAAGTGCAACGAAACCATCAAATTTTAGCTAGAAACTGTATTTTTGTCGATTTTTATTGAATTTGAACTATATTTCAACGTTTTTTGATGGTTCTGAGCCACCAAACACACTTAAAGCATGCAGAATCTACTCAGAATAGGAAAAGGAGACGTTTAGGTCAATTTTATGCATTCTGGCGTTCGTAGATACAAGAAAACTGTTAAAATTCTTCAGAAACGTCACTTTTGAAGTGTTTTCTTGTACTTTTAAGCCAATCAGATACCCTACGGGCTCGGAAAGTGCAACGAAACCATCAAATTTTAGCTAGAAACTGTATTTTTGTCGATTTTTATTGAATTTGAACTATATTTCAACGTTTTTTGATGGTTCTGAGCCACCAAACACACTTAAAGCATGCAGAATCGACTCAGAATAGGAAAAGGAGACGTTTAGGTCAAGTTTATGCATTCTGGCGTTCGTAGAAACAAGAAAACTGTTAAAATTCTTCAGAAACGTCACTTTTGAAGTGTTTTCTTGTACTTTTAAGCCAATCAGATACCCTACGGGCTCGGAAAGTGCAACGAAACCATCAAATTTTAGCTAGAAACTGTATTTTTGTCGATTTTTATTGAATTTGAACTATATTTCAACGTTTTTTGATGGTTCTGAGCCACCAAACACACTTAAAGCATGCAGAATCGACTCAGAATAGGAAAAGGAGACGTTTAGGTCAATTTTATGCATTCTGGCGTTCGTAGATACAAGAAAACTGTTAAAATTCTTCAGAAACGTCACTTTTGAAGTGTTTTCTTGTACTTTTAAGCCAATCAGATACCCTACGGGCTCGGAAAGTGCAACGAAACCATCAAATTTTAGCTAGAAACTGTATTTTTGTCGATTTTTATTGAATTTGAACTATATTTCAACGTTTTTTGATGGTTCTGAGCCACCAAACACACTTAAAGCATGCAGAATCTACTCAGAATAGGAAAAGGAGACGTTTAGGTCAATTTTATGCATTCTGGCGTTCGTAGATACAAGAAAACTGTTAAAATTCTTCAGAAACGTCACTTTTGAAGTGTTTTCTTGTACTTTTAAGCCAATCAGATACCCTACGGGCTCGGAAAGTGCAACGAAACCATCAAATTTTAGCTAGAAACTGTATTTTTGTCGATTTTTATTGAATTTGAACTATATTTCAACGTTTTTTGATGGTTCTGAGCCACCAAACACACTTAAAGCATGCAGAATCTACTCAGAATAGGAAAAGGAGACGTTTAGGTCAATTTTATGCATTCTGGCGTTCGTAGATACAAGAAAACTGTTAAAATTCTTCAGAAACGTCACTTTTGAAGTGTTTTCTTGTACTTTTAAGCCAATCAGATACCCTACGGGCTCGGAAAGTGCAACGAAACCATCAAATTTTAGCTAGAAACTGTATTTTTGTCGATTTTTATTGAATTTGAACTATATTTCAACGTTTTTTGATGGTTCTGAGCCACCAAACACACTTAAAGCATGCAGAATCGACTCAGAATAGGAAAAGGAGACGTTTAGGTCAATTTTATGCATTCTGGCGTTCGTAGATACAAGAAAACTGTTAAAATTCTTCAGAAACGTCACTTTTGAAGTGTTTTCTTGTACTTTTAAGCCAATCAGATACCCTACGGGCTCGGAAAGTGCAACGAAACCATCAAATTTTAGCTAGAAACTGTATTTTTGTCGATTTTTATTGAATTTGAACTATATTTCAACGTTTTTTGATGGTTCTGAGCCACCAAACACACTTAAAGCATGCAGAATCGACTCAGAATAGGAAAAGGAGACGTTTAGGTCAATTTTATGCATTCTGGCGTTCGTAGATACAAGAAAACTGTTAAAATTCTTCAGAAACGTCACTTTTGAAGTGTTTTCTTGTACTTTTAAGCCAATCAGATACCCTACGGGCTCGGAAAGTGCAACGAAACCATCAAATTTTAGCTAGAAACTGTATTTTTGTCGATTTTTATTGAATTTGAACTATATTTCAACGTTTTTGATGGTTCTGAGCCACCAAACACACTTAAAGCATGCAGAATCGACTCAGAATAGGAAAAGGAGACGTTTAGGTCAATTTTATGCATTCAGGCGTTCGTAGATACAAGAAAACTGTTAAAATTCTTCAGAAACGTCACTTTTGAAGTGTTTTCTTGTACTTTTAAGCCAATCAGATACCCTACGGGCTCGGAAAGTGCAATGAAACCATCAAATTTTAGCTAGAAACTGTATTTTTGTCGATTTTTATTGAATTTGAACTATATTTCAACGTTTTTTGATGGTTCTGAGCCACCAAACACACTTAAAGCATGCAGAATCGACTCAGAATAGGAAAAGGAGACGTTTAGGTCAATTTTATGCATTCTGGCGTTCGTAGATACAAGAAAACTGTTAAAATTCTTCAGAAACGTCACTTTTGAAGTGTTTTCTTGTACTTTTAAGCCAATCAGATACCCTACGGGCTCGGAAAGTGCAACGAAACCATCAAATTTTAGCTAGAAACTGTATTTTTGTCGATTTTTATTGAATTTGAACTATATTTCAACGTTTTTTGATGGTTCTGAGCCACCAAACACACTTAAAGCATGCAGAATCGACTCAGAATAGGAAAAGGAGACGTTTAGGTCAATTTTATGCATTCTGGCGTTCGTAGATACAAGAAAACTGTTAAAATTCTTCAGAAACGTCACTTTTGAAGTGTTTTCTTGTACTTTTAAGCCAATCAGATACCCTACGGGCTCGGAAAGTGCAACGAAACCATCAAATTTTAGCTAGAAACTGTATTTTTGTCGATTTTTATTGAATTTGAACTATATTTCAACGTTTTTTGATGGTTCTGAGCCACCAAACACACTTAAAGCATGCAGAATCGACTCAGAATAGGAAAAGGAGACGTTTAGGTCAATTTTATGCATTCTGGCGTTCGTAGATACAAGAAAACTGTTATAATTCTTCAGAAACTTCACTTTTGAAGTGTTTTCTTGTACTTTTAAGCCAATCAGATACCCTACGGGCTCGGAAAGTGCAACGAAACCATCAAATTTTAGCTAGAAACTGAATTTTTGTCGATTTTTATTGAATTTGAACTATATTTCAACGTTTTTTGATGGTTCTGAGCCACCAAACACACTTAAAGCATGCAGAATCGACTCAGAATAGGAAAAGGAGACGTTTAGGTCAATTTTATGCATTCTGGCGTTCGTAGATACAAGAAAACTGTTAAAATTCTTCAGAAACGTCACTTTTGAAGTGTTTTCTTGTACTTTTAAGCCAATCAGATACCCCCACCAAACACACTTAAAGCATGCAGAATCGACTCAGAATAGGAAAAGGAGACGTTTAGGTCAATTTTATGCATTCTGGCGTTCGTAGATACAAGAAAACTGTTAAAATTCTTCAGAAACGTCACTTTTGAAGTGTTTTCTTGTACTTTTAAGCCACTCAGATACCCAACGGGCTCGGAAAGTGCAACGAAACCATCAAATTTTAGCTAGAAACTGTATTTTTGTCGATTTTTATTGAATTTGAACTATATTTCAACGTTTTTCGATGGTTCTGAGCCACCAAACACACTTAAAGCATGCAGAATCGACTCAGAATAGGAAAAGGAGACGTGTAGGTCAATTTTATGTATTCTGGCGTTCGTAGATACAAGAAAACTGTTAAAATTCTTCAGAAACGTCACTTTTGAAGTGTTTTCTTGTACTTTTAAGCCAATCAGATACCCTACGGGCTCGGAAAGTGCAACGAAACCATCAAATTTTAGCTAGAAACTGTATTTTTGTCGATTTTTATTGAATTTGAACTATATTTCAACGTTTTTTGATGGTTCTGAGCCACCAAACACACTTAAAGCATGCAGAATCGACTCAGAATAGGAAAAGGAGACGTTTAGGTCAATTTTATGCATTCTGGCGTTGGTAGATACAAGAAAACTGTTAAAATTCTTCAGAAACGTCACTTTTGAAGTGTTTTCTTGTACTTTTAAGCCAATCAGATACCCTACGGGCTCGGAAAGTGCAACGAAACCATCAAATTTTAGCTAGAAACTGTATTTTTGTCGATTTTTATTGAATTTGAACTATATTTCAACGTTTTTTGATGGTTCTGAGCCACCAAACACACTTAAAGCATGCAGAATCGACTCAGAATAGGAAAAGGAGACGTTTAGGTCAATTTTTTGCATTCTGGCGTTCGTAGATACAAGAAAACTGTTAAAATTCTTCAGAAACGTCACTTTTGAAGTGTTTTCTTGTACTTTTAAGCCAATCAGATACCCTACGGGCTCGGAAAGTGCAACGAAACCATCAAATTTTAGCGAGAAACTGTATTTTTGTCGATTTTTATTGAATTTGAACTATATTTCAACGTTTTTTGATGGTTCTGAGCCACCAAACACACTTAAAGCATGCAGAATCGACTCAGAATAGGAAAAGGAGACGTTTAGGTCAATTTTATGCATTCTGGCGTTCGTAGATACAAGAAAACTGTTAAAATTCTTCAGAAACGTCAATTTTGAAGTGTTTTCTTGTACTTTTAAGCCAATCAGATACCCTACGGGCTCGGAAAGTGCAACGAAACCATCAAATTTTAGCTAGAAACTGTATTTTTGTCGATTTTTATTGAATTTGAACTATATTTCAACGTTTTTTGATGGTTCTGAGCCACCAAACACACTTAAAGCATGCAGAATCGACTCAGAATAGGAAAAGGAGACGTTTAGGTCAATTTTATGCATTCTGGCGTTCGTAGATACAAGAAAACTGTTAAAATTCTTCAGAAACGTCACTTTTGAAGTGTTTTCTTGTACTTTTAAGCCAATCAGATACCCTACGGGCTCGGAAAGTGCAACGAAACCATCAAATTTTAGCTAGAAACTGTATTTTTGTCGATTTTTATTGAATTTGAACTATATTTCAACGTTTTTTGATGGTACTGAGCCACCAAACACACTTAAAGCATGCAGAATCGACTCAGAATAGGAAAAGGAGACGTTTAGGTCAATTTTATGCATTCTGGCGTTCGTAGATACAAGAAAACTGTTAAAATTCTTCAGAAACGTCACTTTTGAAGTGTTTTCTTGTACTTTTAAGCCAATCAGATACCCTACGGGCTCGGAAAGTGCAACGAAACCATCAAATTTTAGCTAGAAACTGTATTTTTGTCGATTTTTATTGAATTTGAACTATATTTCAACGTTTTTTGATGGTTCTGAGCCACCAAACACACTTAAAGCATGCAGAATCGACTCAGAATAGGAAAAGGAGACGTTTAGGTCAATTTTATGCATTCTGGCGTTCGTAGATACAAGAAAACTGTTAAAATTCTTCAGAAACGTCACTTTTGAAGTGTTTTCTTGTACTTTTAAGCCAATCAGATACCCTACGGGCTCGGAAAGTGCAACGAAACCATCAAATTTTAGCTAGAAACTGTATTTTTGTCGATTTTTATTGAATTTGAACTATATTTCAACGTTTTTTGATGGTTCTGAGCCACCAAACACACTTAAAGCATGCAGAATCGACTCAGAATAGGAAAAGGAGACGTTTAGGTCAAGTTTATGCATTCTGGCGTTCGTAGAAACAAGAAAACTGTTAAAATTCTTCAGAAACGTCACTTTTGAAGTGTTTTCTTGTACTTTTAAGCCAATCAGATACCCTACGGGCTCGGAAAGTGCAACGAAACCATCAAATTTTAGCTAGAAACTGTATTTTTGTCGATTTTTATTGAATTTGAACTATATTTCAACGTTTTTTGATGGTTCTGAGCCACCAAACACACTTAAAGCATGCAGAATCGACTCAGAATAGGAAAAGGAGACGTTTAGGTCAATTTTATGCATTCTGGCGTTCGTAGATACAAGAAAACTGTTAAAATTCTTCAGAAACGTCACTTTTGAAGTGTTTTCTTGTACTTTTAAGCCAATCAGATACCCTACGGGCTCGGAAAGTGCAACGAAACCATCAAATTTTAGCTAGAAACTGTATTTTTGTCGATTTTTATTGAATTTGAACTATATTTCAACGTTTTTTGATGGTTCTGAGCCACCAAACACACTTAAAGCATGCAGAATCTACTCAGAATAGGAAAAGGAGACGTTTAGGTCAATTTTATGCATTCTGGCGTTCGTAGATACAAGAAAACTGTTAAAATTCTTCAGAAACGTCACTTTTGAAGTGTTTTCTTGTACTTTTAAGCCAATCAGATACCCTACGGGCTCGGAAAGTGCAACGAAACCATCAAATTTTAGCTAGAAACTGTATTTTTGTCGATTTTTATTGAATTTGAACTATATTTCAACGTTTTTTGATGGTTCTGAGCCACCAAACACACTTAAAGCATGCAGAATCTACTCAGAATAGGAAAAGGAGACGTTTAGGTCAAATTTATGCATTCTGGCGTTCGTAGATACAAGAAAACTGTTAAAATTCTTCAGAAACGTCACTTTTGAAGTGTTTTCTTGTACTTTTAAGCCAATCAGATACCCTACGGGCTCGGAAAGTGCAACGAAACCATCAAATTTTAGCTAGAAACTGTATTTCAACGTTTTTTGATGGTTCGGAGCCACCAAACACACTTAAAGCATGCAGAATCGACTCAGAATAGGAAAAGGAGACGTTTAGGTCAATTTTATGCATTCTGGCGTTCGTAGATACAAGAAAACTGTTAAAATTCTTCAGAAACGTCACTTTTGAAGTGTTTTCTTGTACTTTTAAGCCAATCAGATACCCTACGGGCTCGGAAAGTGCAACGAAACCATCAAATTTTAGCTAGAAACTGTATTTTTGTCGATTTTTATTGAATTTGAACTATATTTCAACGTTTTTTGATGGTTCTGAGCCACCAAACACACTTAAAGCATGCAGAATCGACTCAGAATAGGAAAAGGAGACGTTTAGGTCAATTTTATGCATTCTGGCGTTCGTAGATACAAGAAAACTGTTAAAATTCTTCAGAAACGTCACTTTTGAAGTGTTTTCTTGTACTTTTAAGCCAATCAGATACCCTACGGGCTCGGAAAGTGCAACGAAACCATCAAATTTTAGCTAGAAACTGTATTTTTGTCGATTTTTATTGAATTTGAACTATATTTCAACGTTTTTTGATGGTTCTGAGCCACCAAACACACTTAAAGCATGCAGAATCTACTCAGAATAGGAAAAGGAGACGTTTAGGTCAATTTTATGCATTCTGGCGTTCGTAGATACAAGAAAACTGTTAAAATTCTTCAGAAACGTCACTTTTGAAGTGTTTTCTTGTACTTTTAAGCCAATCAGATACCCTATGGGCGCGGAAAGTGCAACGAAACCATCAAATTTTAGCTAGAAACTGTATTTTTGTCGATTTTTATTGAATTTGAACTATATTTCAACGTTTTTTGATGGTTCTGAGCCACCAAACACACTTAAAGCATGCAGAATCGACTCAGAATAGGAAAAGGAGACGTTTAGGTCAATTTTATGCATTCTGGCGTTCGTAGATACAAGAAAACTGTTAAAATTCTTCAGAAACGTCACTTTTGAAGTGTTTTCTTGTACTTTTAAGCCAATCAGATACCCTACGGGCTCGGAAAGTGCAACGAAACCATCAAATTTTAGCTAGAAACTGTATTTTTGTCGATTTTTATTGAATTTGAACTATATTTCAACGTTTTTTGATGGTTCTGAGCCACCAAACACACTTAAAGCATGCAGAATCGACTCAGAATTGGAAAAGGAGACGTTTAGGTCAATTTAATGCATTCTGGCGTTCGTAGATACAAGAAAACTGTTAAAATTCTTCAGAAACGTCACTTTTGAAGTGTTTTCTTGTACTTTTAAGCCAATCAGATACCCTACGGGCTCGGAAAGTGCAACGAAACCATAAAATTTTAGCTAGAAACTGTATTTTTGTCGATTTTTATTGAATTTGAACTATATTTCAACGTTTTTTGATGGTTCTGAGCCACCAAACACACTTAAAGCATGCAGAATCGACTCAGAATAGGAAAAGGAGACGTTTAGGTCAATTTTATGCATTCTGGCGTTCGTAGATACAAGAAAACTGTTAAAATTCTTCAGAAACGTCACTTTTGAAGTGTTTTCTTGTACTTTTAAGCCAATCAGATACCCTACGGGCTCGGAAAGTGCAACGAAACCATCAAATTTTAGCTAGAAACTGTATTTTTGTCGATTTTTATTGAATTTGAACTATATTTCAACGTTTTTTGATGGTTCTGAGCCACCAAACACACTTAAAGCATGCAGAATCGACTCAGAATAGGAAAAGGAGACGTTTAGGTCAATTTTATGCATTCTGGCGTTCGTAGATACAAGAAAACTGTTAAAATTCTTCAGAAACGTCACTTTTGAAGTGTTTTCTTGTACTTTTAAGCCAATCAGATACCCTACGGGCTCGGAAAGTGCAACGAAACCATCAAATTTTAGCTAGAAACTGTATTTTTGTCGATTTTTATTGAATTTGAACTATATTTCAACGTTTTTTGATGGTTCTGAGCCACCAAACACACTTAAAGCATGCAGAATCGACTCAGAATAGGAAAAGGAGACGTTTAGGTCAATTTTATGCATTCTGGCGTTCGTAGATACAAGAAAACTGTTAAAATTCTTCAGAAACGTCACTTTTGAAGTGTTTTCTTGTACTTTTAAGCCAATCAGATACCCAACGGGCTCGGAAAGTGCAACGAAACCATCAAATTTTAGCTAGAAACTGTATTTTTGTCGATTTTTATTGAATTTGAACTATATTTCAACGTTTTTTGATGGTTCTGAGCCACCAAACACACTTAAAGCATGCAGAATCTACTCAGAATAGGAAAAGGAGACGTTTAGGTCAATTTTATGCATTCTGGCGTTCGTAGATACAAGAAAACTGTTAAAATTCTTCAGAAACGTCACTTTTGAAGTGTTTTCTTGTACTTTTAAGCCAATCAGATACCCTACGGGCTCGGAAAGTGCAACGAAACCATCAAATTTTAGCTAGAAACTGTATTTTTGTCGATTTTTATTGAATTTGAACTATATTTCAACGTTTTTTGATGGTTCTGAGCCACCAAACACACTTAAAGCATGCAGAATCGACTCAGAATAGGAAAAGGAGACGTTTAGGTCAATTTTATGCATTCTGGCGTTCGTAGATACAAGAAAACTGTTAAAATTCTTCAGAAACGTCACTTTTGAAGTGTTTTCTTGTACTTTTAAGCCAATCAGATATCCTACGGGCTCGGAAAGTGCAACGAAACCATCAAATTTTAGCTAGAAACTGTATTTTTGTCGATTTTTATTGAATTTGAACTATATTTCAACGTTTTTTGATGGTTCTGAGCCACCAAACACACTTAAAGCATGCAGAATCGACTCAGAATAGGAAAAGGAGACGTTTAGGTCAATTTTATGCATTCTGGCGTTCGTAGATACAAGAAAACTGTTAAAATTCTTCAGAAACGTCACTTTTGAAGTGTTTTCTTGTACTTTTAAGCCAATCAGATACCCTACGGGCTCGGAAAGTGCAACGAAACCATCAAATTTTAGCTAGAAACTGTATTTTTGTCGATTTTTATTGAATTTGAACTATATTTCAACGTTTTTTGATGGTTCTGAGCCACCAAACACACTTAAAGCATGCAGAATCGACTCAGAATAGGAAAAGGAGACGTTTAGGTCAAATTTATGCATTCTGGCGTTCGTAGATACAAGAAAACTGTTAAAATTCTTCAGAAACGTCACTTTTGAAGTGTTTTCTTGTACTTTTAAGCCAATCAGATACCCTACGGGCTCGGAAAGTGCAACGAAACCATCAAATTTTAGCTAGAAACTGTATTTTTGTCGATTTTTATTGAATTTGAACTATATTTCAACGTTTTTTGATGGTTCTGAGCCACCAAACACACTTAAAGCATGCAGAATCGACTCAGAATAGGAAAAGGAGACGTTTAGGTCAATTTTATGCATTCTGGCGTTCGTAGATACAAGAAAACTGTTAAAATTCTTCAGAAACGTCACTTTTGAAGTGTTTTCTTGTACTTTTAAGCCAATCAGATACCCTACGGGCTCGGAAAGTGCAACGAAACCATCAAATTTTAGCTAGAAACTGTATTTTTGTCGATTTTTATTGAATTTGAACTATATTTCAACGTTTTTTGATGGTTCTGAGCCACCAAACACACTTAAAGCATGCAGAATCGACTCAGAATAGGAAAAGGAGACGTTTAGGTCAATTTTATGCATTCTGGCGTTCGTAGATACAAGAAAACTGTTAAAATTCTTCAGAAACGTCACTTTTGAAGTGTTTTCTTGTACTTTTAAGCCAATCAGATACCCTACGGGCTCGGAAAGTGCAACGAAACCATCAAATTTTAGCTAGAAACTGTATTTTTGTCGATTTTTATTGAATTTGAACTATATTTCAACGTTTTTTGATGGTTCTGAGCCACCAAACACACTTAAAGCATGCAGAATCGACTCAGAATAGGAAAAGGAGACGTTTAGGTCAAGTTTATGCATTCTGGCGTTCGTAGAAACAAGAAAACTGTTAAAATTCTTCAGAAACGTCACTTTTGAAGTGTTTTCTTGTACTTTTAAGCCAATCAGATACCCTACGGGCTCGGAAAGTGCAACGAAACCATCAAATTTTAGCTAGAAACTGTATTTTTGTCGATTTTTATTGAATTTGAACTATATTTCAACGTTTTTTGATGGTTCTGAGCCACCAAACACACTTAAAGCATGCAGAATCGACTCAGAATAGGAAAAGGAGACGTTTAGGTCAATTTTATGCATTCTGGCGTTCGTAGATACAAGAAAACTGTTAAAATTCTTCAGAAACGTCACTTTTGAAGTGTTTTCTTGTACTTTTAAGCCAATCAGATACCCTACGGGCTCGGAAAGTGCAACGAAACCATCAAATTTTAGCTAGAAACTGTATTTTTGTCGATTTTTATTGAATTTGAACTATATTTCAACGTTTTTTGATGGTTCTGAGCCACCAAACACACTTAAAGCATGCAGAATCTACTCAGAATAGGAAAAGGAGACGTTTAGGTCAATTTTATGCATTCTGGCGTTCGTAGATACAAGAAAACTGTTAAAATTCTTCAGAAACGTCACTTTTGAAGTGTTTTCTTGTACTTTTAAGCCAATCAGATACCCTACGGGCTCGGAAAGTGCAACGAAACCATCAAATTTTAGCTAGAAACTGTATTTTTGTCGATTTTTATTGAATTTGAACTATATTTCAACGTTTTTTGATGGTTCTGAGCCACCAAACACACTTAAAGCATGCAGAATCTACTCAGAATAGGAAAAGGAGACGTTTAGGTCAATTTTATGCATTCTGGCGTTCGTAGATACAAGAAAACTGTTAAAATTCTTCAGAAACGTCACTTTTGAAGTGTTTTCTTGTACTTTTAAGCCAATCAGATACCCTACGGGCTCGGAAAGTGCAACGAAACCATCAAATTTTAGCTAGAAACTGTATTTTTGTCGATTTTTATTGAATTTGAACTATATTTCAACGTTTTTTGATGGTTCTGAGCCACCAAACACACTTAAAGCATGCAGAATCGACTCAGAATAGGAAAAGGAGACGTTTAGGTCAATTTAATGCATTCTGGCGTTCGTAGATACAAGAAAACTGTTAAAATTCTTCAGAAACGTCACTTTTGAAGTGTTTTCTTGTACTTTTAAGCCAATCAGATACCCTACGGGCTCGGAAAGTGCAACGAAACCATCAAATTTTAGCTAGAAACTGTATTTTTGTCGATTTTTATTGAATTTGAACTATATTTCAACGTTTCTTGATGGTTCTGAGCCACCAAACACACTTAAAGCATGCAGAATCGACTCAGAATAGGAAAAGGAGACGTTTAGGTCAATTTTATGCATTCTGGCGTTCGTAGATACAAGAAAACTGTTAAAATTCTTCAGAAACGTCACTTTTGAAGTGTTTTCTTGTACTTTTAAGCCAATCAGATACCCTACGGGCTCGGAAAGTGCAACGAAACCATCAAATTTTAGCTAGAAACTGTATTTTTGTCGATTTTTATTGAATTTGAACTATATTTCAACGTTTTTTGATGGTTCTGAGCCACCAAACACACTTAAAGCATGCAGAATCGACTCAGAATAGGAAAAGGAGACGTTTAGGTCAAGTTTATGCATTCTGGCGTTCGTAGAAACAAGAAAACTGTTAAAATTCTTCAGAAACGTCACTTTTGAAGTGTTTTCTTGTACTTTTAAGCCAATCAGATACCCTACGGGCTCGGAAAGTGCAACGAAACATCAAATTTTAGCTAGAAACTGTATTTTTGTCGATTTTTATTGAATTTGAACTATATTTCAACGTTTTTTGATGGTTCTGAGCCACCAAACACACTTAAAGCATGCAGAATCGACTCAGAATAGGAAAAGGAGACGTTTAGGTCAATTTTATGCATTCTGGCGTTCGTAGATACAAGAAAACTGTTAAAATTCTTCAGAAACGTCACTTTTGAAGTGTTTTCTTGTACTTTTAAGCCAATCAGATACCCTACGGGCTCGGAAAGTGCAACGAAACCATCAAATTTTAGCTAGAAACTGTATTTTTGTCGATTTTTATTGAATTTGAACTATATTTCAACGTTTTTTGATGGTTCTGAGCCACCAAACACACTTAAAGCATGCAGAATCTACTCAGAATAGGAAAAGGAGACGTTTAGGTCAATTTTATGCATTCTGGCGTTCGTAGATACAAGAAAACTGTTAAAATTCTTCAGAAACGTCACTTTTGAAGTGTTTTCTTGTACTTTTAAGCCAATCAGATACCCTACGGGCTCGGAAAGTGCAACGAAACCATCAAATTTTAGCTAGAAACTGTATTTTTGTCGATTTTTATTGAATTTGAACTATATTTCAACGTTTTTTGATGGTTCTGAGCCACCAAACACACTTAAAGCATGCAGAATCGACTCAGAATAGGAAAAGGAGACGTTTAGGTCAAGTTTATGCATTCTGGCGTTCGTAGAAACAAGAAAACTGTTAAAATTCTTCAGAAACGTCACTTTTGAAGTGTTTTCTTGTACTTTTAAGCAAATCAGATACCCTACGGGCTCGGAAAGTGCAACGAAACCATCAAATTTTAGCTAGAAACTGTATTTTTGTCGATTTTTATTGAATTTGAACTATATTTCAACGTTTTTTGATGGTTCTGAGCCACCAAACACACTTAAAGCATGCAGAATCGACTCAGAATAGGAAAAGGAGACGTTTAGGTCAATTTTATGCATTCTGGCGTTCGTAGATACAAGAAAACTGTTAAAATTCTTCAGAAACGTCACTTTTGAAGTGTTTTCTTGTACTTTTAAGCCAATCAGATACCCTACGGGCTCGGAAAGTGCAACGAAACCATCAAATTTTAGCTAGAAACTGTATTTTTGTCGATTTTTATTGAATTTGAACTATATTTCAACGTTTTTTGATGGTTCTGAGCCACCAAACACACTTAAAGCATGCAGAATCTACTCAGAATAGGAAAAGGAGACGTTTAGGTCAATTTTATGCATTCTGGCGTTCGTAGATACAAGAAAACTGTTAAAATTCTTCAGAAACGTCACTTTTGAAGTGTTTTCTTGTACTTTTAAGCCAATCAGATACCCTACGGGCTCGGAAAGTGCAACGAAACCATCAAATTTTAGCTAGAAACTGTATTTTTGTCGATTTTTATTGAATTTGAACTATATTTCAACGTTTTTTGATGGTTCTGAGCCACCAAACACACTTAAAGCATGCAGAATCTACTCAGAATAGGAAAAGGAGACGTTTAGGTCAATTTTATGCATTCTGGCGTTCGTAGATACAAGAAAACTGTTAAAATTCTTCAGAAACGTCACTTTTGAAGTGTTTTCTTGTACTTTTAAGCCAATCAGATACCCTACGGGCTCGGAAAGTGCAACGAAACCATCAAATTTTAGCTAGAAACTGTATTTTTGTCGATTTTTATTGAATTTGAACTATATTTCAACGTTTTTTGATGGTTCTGAGCCACCAAACACACTTAAAGCATGCAGAATCGACTCAGAATAGGAAAAGGAGACGTTTAGGTCAATTTTATGCATTCTGGCGTTCGTAGATACAAGAAAACTGTTAAAATTCTTCAGAAACGTCACTTTTGAAGTGTTTTCTTGTACTTTTAAGCCAATCAGATACCCTACGGGCTCGGAAAGTGCAACGAAACCATCAAATTTTAGCTAGAAACTGTATTTTTGTCGATTTTTATTGAATTTGAACTATATTTCAACGTTTTTTGATGGTTCTGAGCCACCAAACACACTTAAAGCATGCAGAATCGACTCAGAATAGGAAAAGGAGACGTTTAGGTCAATTTTATGCATTCTGGCGTTCGTAGATACAAGAAAACTGTTAAAATTCTTCAGAAACGTCACTTTTGAAGTGTTTTCTTGTACTTTTAAGCCAATCAGATACCCTACGGGCTCGGAAAGTGCAACGAAACCATCAAATTTTAGCTAGAAACTGTATTTTTGTCGATTTTTATTGAATTTGAACTATATTTCAACGTTTTTTGATGGTTCTGAGCCACCAAACACACTTAAAGCATGCAGAATCGACTCAGAATAGGAAAAGGAGACGTTTAGGTCAATTTTATGCATTCTGGCGTTCGTAGATACAAGAAAACTGTTAAAATTCTTCAGAAACGTCACTTTTGAAGTGTTTTCTTGTACTTTTAAGCCAATCAGATACCCTACGGGCTCGGAAAGTGCAATGAAACCATCAAATTTTAGCTAGAAACTGTATTTTTGTCGATTTTTATTGAATTTGAACTATATTTCAACGTTTTTTGATGGTTCTGAGCCACCAAACACACTTAAAGCATGCAGAATCGACTCAGAATAGGAAAAGGAGACGTTTAGGTCAATTTTATGCATTCTGGCGTTCGTAGATACAAGAAAACTGTTAAAATTCTTCAGAAACGTCACTTTTGAAGTGTTTTCTTGTACTTTTAAGCCAATCAGATACCCTACGGGCTCGGAAAGTGCAACGAAACCATCAAATTTTAGCTAGAAACTGTATTTTTGTCGATTTTTATTGAATTTGAACTATATTTCAACGTTTTTTGATGGTTCTGAGCCACCAAACACACTTAAAGCATGCAGAATCGACTCAGAATAGGAAAAGGAGACCTTTAGGTCAATTTTATGCATTCTGGCGTTCGTAGATACAAGAAAACTGTTAAAATTCTTCAGAAACGTCACTTTTGAAGTGTTTTCTTGTACTTTTAAGCCAATCAGATACCCTACGGGCTCGGAAAGTGCAACGAAACCATCAAATTTTAGCTAGAAACTGTATTTTTGTCGATTTTTATTGAATTTGAACTATATTTCAACGTTTTTTGATGGTTCTGAGCCACCAAACACACTTAAAGCATGCAGAATCGACTCAGAATAGGAAAAGGAGACGTTTAGGTCAATTTTATGCATTCTGGCGTTCGTAGATACAAGAAAACTGTTAAAATTCTTCAGAAACGTCACTTTTGAAGTGTTTTCTTGTACTTTTAAGCCAATCAGTTACCCTACAGGCTCGGAAAGTGCAACGAAACCATCAAATTTTAGCTAGAAACTGTATTTTTGTCGATTTTCATTGAATTTGAACTATATTTCAACGTTTCTTGATGGTTCTGAGCCACCAAACACACTTAAAGCATGCAGAATCGACTCAGAATAGGAAAAGGAGACGTTTAGGTCAATTTTATGCATTCTGGCGTTCGTAGATACAAGAAAACTGTTAAAATTCTTCAGAAACGTCACTTTTGAAGTGTTTTCTTGTACTTTTAAGCCAATCAGATACCCTACGGGCTCGGAAAGTGCAACGAAACCATCAAATTTTAGCTAGAAACTGTATTTTTGTCGATTTTTATTGAATTTGAACTATATTTCAACGTTTTTTGATGGTTCTGAGCCACCAAACACACTTAAAGCATGCAGAATCGACTCAGAATAGGAAAAGGAGACGTTTAGGTCAATTTTATGCATTCTGGCGTTCGTAGATACAAGAAAACTGTTATAATTCTTCAGAAACTTCACTTTTGAAGTGTTTTCTTGTACTTTTAAGCCAATCAGATACCCTACGGGCTCGGAAAGTGCAACGAAACCATCAAATTTTAGCTAGAAACTGAATTTTTGTCGATTTTTATTGAATTTGAACTATATTTCAACGTTTTTTGATGGTTCTGAGCCACCAAACACACTTAAAGCATGCAGAATCGACTCAGAATAGGAAAAGGAGACGTTTAGGTCAATTTTATGCATTCTGGCGTTCGTAGATACAAGAAAACTGTTAAAATTCTTCAGAAACGTCACTTTTGAAGTGTTTTCTTGTACTTTTAAGCCAATCAGATACCCCCACCAAACACACTTAAAGCATGCAGAATCGACTCAGAATAGGAAAAGGAGACGTTTAGGTCAATTTTATGCATTCTGGCGTTCGTAGATACAAGAAAACTGTTAAAATTCTTCAGAAACGTCACTTTTGAAGTGTTTTGTTGTACTTTTAAGCCACTCAGATACCCTACGGGCTCGGAAAGTGCAACGAAACCATCAAATTTTAGCTAGAAACTGTATTTTTGTCGATTTTTATTGAATTTGAACTATATTTCAACGTTTTTTGATGGTTCTGAGCCACCAAACACACTTAAAGCATGCAGAACCGACTCAGAATAGGAAAAGGAGATGTTTAGATCAATTTGATGCATTCTGGCGTTCGTAGATACAAGAAAACTGTTAAAATTCTTCAGAAACGTCACTTTTGAAGTGTTTTCTTGTACTTTTAAGCCACTCAGATACCCTACGGGCTCGGAAAGTGCAACGAAACCATCAAATTTTAGCTAGAAACTGTATTTTTGTCGATTTTTATTGAATTTGAACTATATTTCAACGTTTTTTGATGGTTCTGAGCCACCAAACACACTTAAAGCATGCAGAATCGACTCAGAATAGGAAAAGGAGACGTTTAGGTCAATTTTATGCATTCTGGCGTTCGTAGATACAAGAAAACTGTTAAAATTCTTCAGAAACGTCACTTTTGAAGTGTTTTCTTGTACTTTTAAGCCACTCAGATACCCAACGGGCTCGGAAAGTGCAACGAAACCATCAAATTTTAGCTAGAAACTGTATTTTTGTCGATTTTTATTGAATTTGAACTATATTTCAACGTTTTTCGATGGTTCTGAGCCACCAAACACACTTAAAGCATGCAGAATCGACTCAGAATAGGAAAAGGAGACGTGTAGGTCAATTTTATGTATTCTGGCGTTCGTAGATACAAGAAAACTGTTAAAATTCTTCAGAAACGTCACTTTTGAAGTGTTTTCTTGTACTTTTAAGCCAATCAGATACCCTACGGGCTCGGAAAGTGCAACGAAACCATCAAATTTTAGCTAGAAACTGTATTTTTGTCGATTTTTATTGAATTTGAACTATATTTCAACGTTTTTTGATGGTTCTGAGCCACCAAACACACTTAAAGCATGCAGAATCGACTCAGAATAGGAAAAGGAGACGTTTAGGTCAATTTTATGCATTCTGGCGTTGGTAGATACAAGAAAACTGTTAAAATTCTTCAGAAACGTCACTTTTGAAGTGTTTTCTTGTACTTTTAAGCCAATCAGATACCCTACGGGCTCGGAAAGTGCAACGAAACCATCAAATTTTAGCTAGAAACTGTATTTTTGTCGATTTTTATTGAATTTGAACTATATTTCAACGTTTTTTGATGGTTCTGAGCCACCAAACACACTTAAAGCATGCAGAATCGACTCAGAATAGGAAAAGGAGACGTTTAGGTCAATTTTTTGCATTCTGGCGTTCGTAGATACAAGAAAACTGTTAAAATTCTTCAGAAACGTCACTTTTGAAGTGTTTTCTTGTACTTTTAAGCCAATCAGATACCCTACGGGCTCGGAAAGTGCAACGAAACCATCAAATTTTAGCGAGAAACTGTATTTTTGTCGATTTTTATTGAATTTGAACTATATTTCAAAGTTTTTTGATGGTTCTGAGCCACCAAACACACTTAAAGCATGCAGAATCGACTCAGAATAGGAAAAGGAGACGTTTAGGTCAATTTTATGCATTCTGGCGTTCGTAGATACAAGAAAACTGTTAAAATTCTTCAGAAACGTCAATTTTGAAGTGTTTTCTTGTACTTTTAAGCCAATCAGATACCCTACGGGCTCGGAAAGTGCAACGAAACCATCAAATTTTAGCTAGAAACTGTATTTTTGTCGATTTTTATTGAATTTGAACTATATTTCAACGTTTTTTGATGGTTCTGAGCCACCAAACACACTTAAAGCATGCAGAATCGACTCAGAATAGGAAAAGGAGACGTTTAGGTCAATTTTATGCATTCTGGCGTTCGTAGATACAAGAAAACTGTTAAAATTCTTCAGAAACGTCACTTTTGAAGTGTTTTCTTGTACTTTTAAGCCAATCAGATACCCTACGGGCTCGGAAAGTGCAACGAAACCATCAAATTTTAGCTAGAAACTGTATTTTTGTCGATTTTTATTGAATTTGAACTATATTTCAACGTTTTTTGATGGTACTGAGCCACCAAACACACTTAAAGCATGCAGAATCGACTCAGAATAGGAAAAGGAGACGTTTAGGTCAATTTTATGCATTCTGGCGTTCGTAGATACAAGAAAACTGTTAAAATTCTTCAGAAACGTCACTTTTGAAGTGTTTTCTTGTACTTTTAAGCCAATCAGATACCCCCACCAAACACACTTAAAGCATGCAGAATCGACTCAGAATAGGAAAAGGAGACGTTTAGGTCAATTTTATGCATTCTGGCGTTCGTAGATACAAGAAAATTGTTAAAATTCTTCAGAAACGTCACTTTTGAAGTGTTTTCTTGTACTTTTAAGCCACTCAGATACTCTACGGGCTCGGAAAGTGCAACGAAACCATCAAATTTTAGCTAGAAACTGTATTTTTGTCGATTTTTATTGAATTTGAACTATATTTCAACGTTTTTTGATGGTTCTGAGCCACCAAACACACTTAAAGCATGCAGAACCGACTCAGAATAGGAAAAGGAGACGTTTAGGTCAATTTTATGCATTCTGGCGTTCGTAGATACAAGAAAACTGTTAAAATTCTTCAGAAACGTCACTTTTGAAGTGTTTTCTTGTACTTTTAAGCCACTCAGATACCCTACGGACTCGGAAAGTGCAACGAAACCATTAAATTTTAGCTAGAAACAGTATTTTTGTCGATTTTTATTGAATTTGAACTATATTTCAACGTTTTTTGATGGTTCTGAGCCACCAAACACACTTAAAGCATGCAGAATCGACTCAGAATAGGAAAAGGAGACGTTTAGGTCAATTTTATGCATTCTGGCGTTCGTAGATACAAGAAAACTGTTAAAATTCTTCAGAAACGTCACTTTTGAAGTGTTTTCTTGTACTTTTAAGCCAATCAGATACCCTACGGGCTCGGAAAGTGCAACGAAACCATCAAATTTTAGCTAGAAACTGTATTTTTGTCGATTTTTATTGAATTTGAACTATATTTCAACGTTTTTTGATGGTTCTGAGCCACCAAACACACTTAAAGCATGCAGAATCGACTCAGAATAGGAAAAGGAGACGTTTAGGTCAATTTTATGCATTCTGGCGTTCGTAGATACAAGAAAACTGTTAAAATTCTTCAGAAACGTCACTTTTGAAGTGTTTTCTTGTACTTTTAAGCCAATCAGATACCCTACGGGCTCGGAAAGTGCAATGAAACCATCAAATTTTAGCTAGAAACTGTATTTTTGTCGATTTTTATTGAATTTGAACTATATTTCAACGTTTTTTGATGGTTCTGAGCCACCAAACACACTTAAAGCATGCAGAATCGACTCAGAATAGGAAAAGGAGACGTTTAGGTCAATTTTATGCATTCTGGCGTTCGTAGATACAAGAAAACTGTTAAAATTCTTCAGAAACGTCACTTTTGAAGTATTTTCTTGTACTTTTAAGCCAATCAGATACCCTACGGGCTCGGAAAGTGCAACGAAACCATCAAATTTTAGCTAGAAACTGTATTTTTGTCGATTTTTATTGAATTTGAACTATATTTCAACGTTTTTTGATGGTTCTGAGCCACCAAACACACTTAAAGCATGCAGAATCGACTCAGAATAGGAAAAGGAGACCTTTAGGTCAATTTTATGCATTCTGGCGTTCGTAGATACAAGAAAACTGTTAAAATTCTTCAGAAACGTCACTTTTGAAGTGTTTTCTTGTACTTTTAAGCCAATCAGATACCCTACGGGCTCGGAAAGTGCAACGAAACCATCAAATTTTAGCTAGAAACTGTATTTTTGTCGATTTTTATTGAATTTGAACTATATTTCAACGTTTTTTGATGGTTCTGAGCCACCAAACACACTTAAAGCATGCAGAATCGACTCAGAATAGGAAAAGGAGACGTTTAGGTCAATTTTATGCATTCTGGCGTTCGTAGATACAAGAAAACTGTTAAAATTCTTCAGAAACGTCACTTTTGAAGTGTTTTCTTGTACTTTTAAGCCAATCAGTTACCCTACAGGCTCGGAAAGTGCAACGAAACCATCAAATTTTAGCTAGAAACTGTATTTTTGTCGATTTTCATTGAATTTGAACTATATTTCAACGTTTCTTGATGGTTCTGAGCCACCAAACACACTTAAAGCATGCAGAATCGACTCAGAATAGGAAAAGGAGACGTTTAGGTCAATTTTATGCATTCTGGCGTTCGTAGATACAAGAAAACTGTTAAAATTCTTCAGAAACGTCACTTTTGAAGTGTTTTCTTGTACTTTTAAGCCAATCAGATACCCTACGGGCTCGGAAAGTGCAACGAAACCATCAAATTTTAGCTAGAAACTGTATTTTTGTCGATTTTTATTGAATTTGAACTATATTTCAACGTTTTTTGATGGTTCTGAGCCACCAAACACACTTAAAGCATGCAGAATCGACTCAGAATAGGAAAAGGAGACGTTTAGGTCAATTTTATGCATTCTGGCGTTCGTAGATACAAGAAAACTGTTATAATTCTTCAGAAACTTCACTTTTGAAGTGTTTTCTTGTACTTTTAAGCCAATCAGATACCCTACGGGCTCGGAAAGTGCAACGAAACCATCAAATTTTAGCTAGAAACTGAATTTTTGTCGATTTTTATTGAATTTGAACTATATTTCAACGTTTTTTGATGGTTCTGAGCCACCAAACACACTTAAAGCATGCAGAATCGAATCAGAATAGGAAAAGGAGACGTTTAGGTCAATTTTATGCATTCTGGCGTTCGTAGATACAAGAAAACTGTTAAAATTCTTCAGAAACGTCACTTTTGAAGTGTTTTCTTGTACTTTTAAGCCAATCAGATACCCCCACCAAACACACTTAAAGCATGCAGAATCGACTCAGAATAGGAAAAGGAGACGTTTAGGTCAATTTTATGCATTCTGGCGTTCGTAGATACAAGAAAACTGTTAAAATTCTTCAGAAACGTCACTTTTGAAGTGTTTTGTTGTACTTTTAAGCCACTCAGATACCCTACGGGCTCGGAAAGTGCAACGAAACCATCAAATTTTAGCTAGAAACTGTATTTTTGTCGATTTTTATTGAATTTGAACTATATTTCAACGTTTTTTGATGGTTCTGAGCCACCAAACACACTTAAAGCATGCAGAACCGACTCAGAATAGGAAAAGGAGATGTTTAGATCAATTTGATGCATTCTGGCGTTCGTAGATACAAGAAAACTGTTAAAATTCTTCAGAAACGTCACTTTTGAAGTGTTTTCTTGTACTTTTAAGCCACTCAGATACCCTACGGGCTCGGAAAGTGCAACGAAACCATCAAATTTTAGCTAGAAACTGTATTTTTGTCGATTTTTATTGAATTTGAACTATATTTCAACGTTTTTTGATGGTTCTGAGCCACCAAACACACTTAAAGCATGCAGAATCGACTCAGAATAGGAAAAGGAGACGTTTAGGTCAATTTTATGCATTCTGGCGTTCGTAGATACAAGAAAACTGTTAAAATTCTTCAGAAACGTCACTTTTGAAGTGTTTTCTTGTACTTTTAAGCCACTCAGATACCCAACGGGCTCGGAAAGTGCAACGAAACCATCAAATTTTAGCTAGAAACTGTATTTTTGTCGATTTTTATTGAATTTGAACTATATTTCAACGTTTTTCGATGGTTCTGAGCCACCAAACACACTTAAAGCATGCAGAATCGACTCAGAATAGGAAAAGGAGACGTGTAGGTCAATTTTATGTATTCTGGCGTTCGTAGATACAAGAAAACTGTTAAAATTCTTCAGAAACGTCACTTTTGAAGTGTTTTCTTGTACTTTTAAGCCAATCAGATACCCTACGGGCTAGGAAAGTGCAACGAAACCATCAAATTTTAGCTAGAAACTGTATTTTTGTCGATTTTTATTGAATTTGAACTATATTTCAACGTTTTTTGATGGTTCTGAGCCACCAAACACACTTAAAGCATGCAGAATCGACTCAGAATAGGAAAAGGAGACGTTTAGGTCAATTTTTTGCATTCTGGCGTTCGTAGATACAAGAAAACTGTTAAAATTCTTCAGAAACGTCACTTTTGAAGTGTTTTCTTGTACTTTTAAGCCAATCAGATACCCTACGGGCTCGGAAAGTGCAACGAAACCATCAAATTTTAGCGAGAAACTGTATTTTTGTCGATTTTTATTGAATTTGAACTATATTTCAAAGTTTTTTGATGGTTCTGAGCCACCAAACACACTTAAAGCATGCAGAATCGACTCAGAATAGGAAAAGGAGACGTTTAGGTCAATTTTATGCATTCTGGCGTTCGTAGATACAAGAAAACTGTTAAAATTCTTCAGAAACGTCAATTTTGAAGTGTTTTCTTGTACTTTTAAGCCAATCAGATACCCTACGGGCTCGGAAAGTGCAACGAAACCATCAAATTTTAGCTAGAAACTGTATTTTTGTCGATTTTTATTGAATTTGAACTATATTTCAACGTTTTTTGATGGTTCTGAGCCACCAAACACACTTAAAGCATGCAGAATCGACTCAGAATAGGAAAAGGAGACGTTTAGGTCAATTTTATGCATTCTGGCGTTCGTAGATACAAGAAAACTGTTAAAATTCTTCAGAAACGTCACTTTTGAAGTGTTTTCTTGTACTTTTAAGCCAATCAGATACCCTACGGGCTCGGAAAGTGCAACGAAACCATCAAATTTTAGCTAGAAACTGTATTTTTGTCGATTTTTATTGAATTTGAACTATATTTCAACGTTTTTTGATGGTACTGAGCCACCAAACACACTTAAAGCATGCAGAATCGACTCAGAATAGGAAAAGGAGACGTTTAGGTCAATTTTATGCATTCTGGCGTTCGTAGATACAAGAAAACTGTTAAAATTCTTCAGAAACGTCACTTTTGAAGTGTTTTCTTGTACTTTTAAGCCAATCAGATACCCCCACCAAACACACTTAAAGCATGCAGAATCGACTCAGAATAGGAAAAGGAGACGTTTAGGTCAATTTTATGCATTCTGGCGTTCGTAGATACAAGAAAATTGTTAAAATTCTTCAGAAACGTCACTTTTGAAGTGTTTTCTTGTACTTTTAAGCCACTCAGATACTCTACGGGCTCGGAAAGTGCAACGAAACCATCAAATTTTAGCTAGAAACTGTATTTTTGTCGATTTTTATTGAATTTGAACTATATTTCAACGTTTTTTGATGGTTCTGAGCCACCAAACACACTTAAAGCATGCAGAACCGACTCAGAATAGGAAAAGGAGACGTTTAGGTCAATTTTATGCATTCTGGCGTTCGTAGATACAAGAAAACTGTTAAAATTCTTCAGAAACGTCACTTTTGAAGTGTTTTCTTGTACTTTTAAGCCACTCAGATACCCTACGGACTCGGAAAGTGCAACGAAACCATTAAATTTTAGCTAGAAACAGTATTTTTGTCGATTTTTATTGAATTTGAACTATATTTCAACGTTTTTTGATGGTTCTGAGCCACCAAACACACTTAAAGCATGCAGAATCGACTCAGAATAGGAAAAGGAGACGTTTAGGTCAATTTTATGCATTCTGGCGTTCGTAGATACAAGAAAACTGTTAAAATTCTTCAGAAACGTCACTTTTGAAGTGTTTTCTTGTACTTTTAAGCCACTCATATACCCTACGGGCTCGGAAAGTGCAACGAAACCATCAAATTTTAGCTAGAAACTGTATTTTTGTCGATTTTTATTGAATTTGAACTATATTTCAACGTTTTTTGATGGTTCTGAGCCACCAAACACACTTAAAGCATGCAGAATCGACTCAGAATAGGAAAAGGAGACGTTTAGGTCAATTTTATGCATTCTGGCGTTCGTAGATACAAGAAAACTGTTAAAATTCTTCAGAAACGTCACTTTTGAAGTGTTTTCTTGTACTTTTAAACCACTCAGATACCCTACGGGCTCGGAAAGTGCAACGAAACCATCAAATTTTAGCTAGAAACTGTATTTTTGTCGATTTTTATTGAATTTGAACTATATTTCAACGTTTTTTGATGGTTCTGAGCCACCAAACACACTTAAAGCATGCAGAATCGACTCAGAATAGGAAAAGGAGACGTTTAGGTCAATTTTATGCATTCTGGCGTTCGTAGATACAAGAAAACTGTTAAAATTCTTCAGAAACGTCACTTTTGAAGTGTTTTCTTGTACTTTTAAGCCAATCAGATACCCAACGGGCTCGCAAAGTGCAACGAAACCATCAAATTTTAGCTAGAAACTGTATTTTTGTCGATTTTTATTGAATTTGAACTATATTTCAACGTTTTTTGATGGTTCTGAGCCACCAAACACACTTAAAGCATGCAGAATCGACTCAGAATAGGAAAAGGAGACGTTTAGGTCAATTTTATGCATTCTGGCGTTCGTAGATACAAGAAAACTGTTAAAATTCTTCAGAAACGTCACTTTTGAAGTGTTTTCTTGTACTTTTAAGCCAATCAGATACCCTACGGGCTCGGAAAGTGCAACGAAACCATCAAATTTTAGCTAGAAACTGTATTTTTGTCGATTTTTATTGAATTTGAACTATATTTCAACGTTTTTTGATGGTTCTGAGCCACCAAACACACTTAAAGCATGCAGAATCGACTCAGAATAGGAAAAGGAGACGTTTAGGTCAATTTTATGCATTCTGGCGTTCGTAGATACAAGAAAACTGTTAAAATTCTTCAGAAACGTCACTTTTGAAGTGTTTTCTTGTACTTTTAAGCCAATCAGATACCCTACGGGCTCGGAAAGTGCAACGAAACCATCAAATTTTAGCTAGAAACTGTATTTTTGTCGATTTTTATTGAATTTGAACTATATTTCAACGTTTTTTGATGGTACTGAGCCACCAAACACACTTAAAGCATGCAGAATCGACTCAGAATAGGAAAAGGAGACGTTTAGGTCAATTTTATGCATTCTGGCGTTCGTAGATACAAGAAAACTGTTAAAATTCTTCAGAAACGTCACTTTTGAAGTGTTTTCTTGTACTTTTAAGCCAATCAGATACCCCCACCAAACACACTTAAAGCATGCAGAATCGACTCAGAATAGGAAAAGGAGACGTTTAGGTCAATTTTATGCATTCTGGCGTTCGTAGATACAAGAAAATTGTTAAAATTCTTCAGAAACGTCACTTTTGAAGTGTTTTCTTGTACTTTTAAGCCACTCAGATACCCTACGGTCTCGGAAAGTGCAACGAAACCATCAAATTTATCTAGAAACTGTATTTTTGTCGATTTTTATTGAATTTGAACTATATTTCAACGTTTTTTGATGGTTCTGAGCCACCAAACACACTTAAAGCATGCAGAACCGACTCAGAATAGGAAAAGGAGACGTTTAGGTCAATTTTATGCATTCTGGCGTTCGTAGATACAAGAAAACTGTTAAAATTCTTCAGAAACGTCACTTTTGAAGTGTTTTCTTGTACTTTTAAGCCACTCAGATACCCTACGGACTCGGAAAGTGCAACGAAACCATTAAATTTTAGCTAGAAACAGTATTTTTGTCGATTTTTATTGAATTTGAACTATATTTCAACGTTTTTTGATGGTTCTGAGCCACCAAACACACTTAAAGCATGCAGAATCGACTCAGAATAGGAAAAGGAGACGTTTAGGTCAATTTTATGCATTCTGGCGTTCGTAGATACAAGAAAACTGTTAAAATTCTTCAGAAACGTCACTTTTGAAGTGTTTTCTTGTACTTTTAAGCCACTCAGATACCCTACGGGCTCGGAAAGTGCAACGAAACCATCAAATTTTAGCTAGAAACTGTATTTTTGTCGATTTTTATTGAATTTGAACTATATTTCAACGTTTTTTGATGGTTCTGAGCCACCAAACACACTTAAAGCATGCAGAATCGACTCAGAATAGGAAAAGGAGACGTTTAGGTCAATTTTATGCATTCTGGCGTTCGTAGATACAAGAAAACTGTTAAAATTCTTCAGAAACGTCACTTTTGAAGTGTTTTCTTGTACTTTTAAACCACTCAGATACCCTACGGGCTCGGAAAGTGCAACGAAACCATCAAATTTTAGCTAGAAACTGTATTTTTGTCGATTTTTATTGAATTTGAACTATATTTCAACGTTTTTTGATGGTTCTGAGCCACCAAACACACTTAAAGCATGCAGAATCGACTCAGAATAGGAAAAGGAGACGTTTAGGTCAATTTTATGCATTCTGGCGTTCGTAGATACAAGAAAACTGTTAAAATTCTTCAGAAACGTCACTTTTGAAGTGTTTTCTTGTACTTTTAAGCCAATCAGATACACTACGGGCTCAGAAAGTGCAACGAAACCATCAAATTTTAGCTAGAAACTGTATTTTTGTCGATTTTTATTGAATTTGAACTATATTTCAACGTTTTTTGATGGTTCTGAGCCACCAAACACACTTAAAGCATGCAGAATCGACTCAGAATAGGAAAAGGAGACGTTTAGGTCAATTTTATGCATTCTGGCGTTCGTAGATACAAGAAAACTGTTAAAATTCTTCAGAAACGTCACTTTTGAAGTGTTTTCTTGTACTTTTAAGCCAATCAGATACCCTACGGGCTCGGAAAGTGCAACGAAACCATCAAATTTTAGCTAGAAACTGTATTTTTGTCGATTTTTATTGAATTTGAACTATATTTCAACGTTTTTTGATGGTTCTGAGCCACCAAACACACTTAAAGCATGCAGAATCGACTCAGAATAGGAAAAGGAGACGTTTAGGTCAATTTTATGCATTCTGGCGTTCGTAGATACAAGAAAACTGTTAAAATTCTTCAGAAACGTCACTTTTGAAGTGTTTTCTTGTACTTTTAAGCCAATCAGATACCCTACGGGCTTGGAAAGTGCAACGAAACCATCAAATTTTAGCTAGAAACTGTATTTTTGTCGATTTTTATTGAATTTGAACTATATTTCAACGTTTTTTGATGGTTCTGAGCCACCAAACACACTTAAAGCATGCAGAATCGACTCAGAATAGAAAAAGGAGACGTTTAGGTCAATTTTATGCATTCTGGCGTTCGTAGATACAAGAAAACTGTTAAAATTCTTCAGAAACGTCACTTTTGAAGTGTTTTCTTGTACTTTTAAGCCACTCAGATACCCTACGGGCTCGGAAAGTGCAACGAAACCATCAAATTTTAGCTAGAAACTGTATTTTTGTCGATTTTTATTGAATTTGAACTATATTTCAAAGTTTTTTGATGGTTCTGAACCACCAAACACACTTAAAGCATGCAGAATCGACTCAGAATAGAAAAAGGAGACGTTTAGGTCAATTTTATGCATTCTGGCGTTCGTAGATACAAGAAAACTGTTAAAATTCTTCAGAAACGTCACTTTTGAAGTGTTTTCTTGTACTTTTAAGCCACTCAGATACCCTACGGGCTCGGAAAGTGCAACGAAACCATCAAATTTTAGCTAGAAACTGTATTTTTGTCGATTTTTATTGAATTTGAACTATATTTCAACGTTTTTTGATGGTTCTGAGCCACCAAACACACTTAAAGCATGCAGAATCGACTCAGAATAGGAAAAGGAGACGTTTAGGTCAATTTTATGCATTCTGGCGTTCGTAGATACAAGAAAACTGTTAAAATTCTTCAGAAACGTCACTTTTGAAGTGTTTTCTTGTACTTTTAAGCCACTCAGATACCCTACGGGCTCGGAAAGTGCAACGAAACCATCAAATTTTAGCTAGAAACTGTATTTTCGTCGATTTTTATTGAATTTGAACTATATTTCAACGTTTTTTGATGGTTCTGAGCCACCAAACACACTTAAAGCATGCAGAATCGACTCAGAATAGGAAAAGGAGACGTTTAGGTCAATTTTATGCATTCTGGCGTTCGTAGATACAAGAAAACTGTTAAAATTCTTCAGAAACGTCACTTTTGAAGTGTTTTCTTGTACTTTTAAGCCAATCAGAAACCCTACGGGCTCGGAAAGTGCAACGAAACCATCAAATTTTAGCTAGAAACTGTATTTTCGTCGATTTTTATTGAATTTGAACTATATTTCAACGTTTTTTGATGGTTCTGAGCCACCAAACACACTTAAAGCATGCAGAATCGACTCAGAATAGGAAAAGGAGACGTTTAGGTCAATTTTATGCATTCTGGCGTTCGTAGATACAAGAAAACTGTTAAAATTCTTCAGAAACGTCACTTTTGAAGTGTTTTCTTGTACTTTTAAGCCACTCAGATACCCAACGGGCTCGGAAAGTGCAACGAAACCATCAAATTTTAGCTAGAAACTGTATTTTTGTCGATTTTTATTGAATTTGAACTATATTTCAAAGTTTTTTGATGGTTCTGAGCCACCAAACACACTTAAAGCATGCAGAATCGACTCAGAATAGGAAAAGGAGACGTTTAGGTCAATTTTATGCATTCTGGCGTTCGTAGATACAAGAAAACTGTTAAAATTCTTCAGAAACGTCACTTTTGAAGTGTTTTCTTGTACTTTTAAGCCACTCAGATACCCTACGGGCTCGGAAAGTGCAAAGAAACCATCAAATTTTAGCTAGAAACTGTATTTTTGTCGATTTTTATTGAATTTGAACTATATTTCAACGTTTTTTGATGGTTCTGAGCCACCAAACACACTTAAAGCATGCAGAATCGACTCAGAATAGGAAAAGGAGACGTTTAGGTCAATTTTATGCATTCTGGCGTTCGTAGATACAAGAAAACTGTTAAAATTCTTCAGAAACGTCACTTTTGAAGTGTTTTCTTGTACTTTTAAGCCACTCAGATACCCTACGGGCTCGGAAAGTGCAACGAAACCATCAAATTTTAGCTAGAAACTGTATTTTCGTCGATTTTTATTGAATTTGAACCATATTTCAACGTTTTTTGATGGTTCTGAGCCACCAAACACACTTAAAGCATGCAGAATCGACTCAGAATAGGAAAAGGAGACGTTTAGGTCAATTTTATGCATTCTGGCGTTCGTAGATACAAGAAAACTGTTAAAATTCTTCAGAAACGTCACTTTTGAAGTGTTTTCTTGTATTTTTAAGCCAATCAGAAACCCTACGGGCTCGGAAAGTGCAACGAAACCATCAAATTTTAGCTAGAAACTGTATTTTCGTCGATTTTTATTGAATTTGAACTATATTTCAACGTTTTTTGATGGTTCTGAGCCACCAAACACACTTAAAGCATGCAGAATCGACTCAGAATAGGAAAAGGAGACGTTTAGGTCAATTTTATGCATTCTGGCGTTCGTAGATACAAGAAAACTGTTAAAATTCTTCAGAAACGTCACTTTTGAAGTGTTTTCTTGTACTTTTAAGCCACTCAGATACCCTACGGGCTCGGAAAGTGCAACGAAACCATCAAATTTTAGCTAGAAACTGTATTTTTGTCGATTTTTATTGAATTTGAACTATATTTCAAAGTTTTTTGATGGTTCTGAGCCACCAAACACACTTAAAGCATGCAGAATCGACTCAGAATAGGAAAAGGAGACGTTTAGGTCAATTTTATGCATTCTGGCGTTCGTAGATACAAGAAAACTGTTAAAATTCTTCAGAAACGTCACTTTTGAAGTGTTTTCTTTTACTTTTAAGCCACTCAGATACCCTACGGGCTCGGAAAGTGCAACGAAACCATCAAATTTTAGCTAGAAACTGTATTTTTGTCGATTTTTATTGAATTTGAACTATATTTCAACGTTTTTTGATGGTTCTGAGCCACCAAACACACTTAAAGCATGCAGAACCGACTCAGAATAGGAAAAGGAGACGTTTAGGTCAATTTTATGCATTCTGGCGTTCGTAGATACAAGAAAACTGTTAAAATTCTTCAGAAACGTCACTTTTGAAGTGTTTTCTTGTACTTTTAAGCCACTCAGATACACTACGGGCTCGGAAAGTGCAACGAAACCATCAAATTTTAGCTAGAAACTGTATTTTTGTCGATTTTTATTGAATTTGAACTATATTTCAATGTTTTTTGATGGTTCTGAGCCACCAAACACACTTAAAGCATGCAGAATCGACTCAGAATAGGAAAAGGAGACGTTTAGGTCAATTTTATGCATTCTGGCGTTCGTAGATACAAGAAAACTGTTAAAATTCTTCAGAAACGTCACTTTTGAAGTGTTTTCTTGTACTTTTAAGCCACTCAGATACCCAACGGGCTCGGAAAGTGCAACGAAACCATCAAATTTTAGCTAGAAACTGTATTTTTGTCGATTTTTATTGAATTTGAACTATATTTCAACGTTTTTTGATGGTTCTGAGCCACCAAACACACTTAAAGCATGCAGAATCGACTCAGAATAGGAAAAGGAGACGTTTAGGTCAATTTTATGCATTCTGGCGTTCGTAGATACAAGAAAACTGTTAAAATTCTTCAGAAACGTCACTTTTGAAGTGTTTTCTTGTACTTTTAAGCCAATCAGATACCCTACGGGCTCGGAAAGTGCAACGAAACCATCAAATTTTAGCTAGAAACTGTTTTTGTCGATTTTTATTTAATTTGAACTATATTTCAACGTTTTTTGATGGTTCTGAGCCACCAAACACACTTAAAGCATGCAGAATCGACTCAGAATAGGAAAAGGAGACGTTTAGGTCAATTTTATGCATTCTGGCGTTCGTAGATACAAGAAAACTGTTAAAATTCTTCAGAAACGTCACTTTTGAAGTGTTTTCTTGTACTTTTAAGCCAATCAGATACCCTACGGGCTCGGAAAGTGCAACGAAACCATCAAATTTTAGCTAGAAACTGTATTTTTGTCGATTTTTATTGAATTTGAACTATATTTCAACGTTTTTTGATGGTTCTGAGCCACCAAACACACTTAAAGCATGCAGAATCGACTCAGAATAGGAAAAGGAGACGTTTAGGTCAATTTTATGCATTCTGGCGTTCGTAGATACAAGAAAACTGTTAAAATTCTTCAGAAACGTCACTTTTGAAGTGTTTTCTTGTACTTTTAAGCCAATCAGATACCCTACGGGCTCGGAAAGTGCAACGAAACCATCAAATTTTAGCTAGAAACTGTATTTTTGTCGATTTTTATTGAATTTGAACTATATTTCAACGTTTTTTGATGGTTCTGAGCCACCAAACACACTTAAAGCATGCAGAATCGACTCAGAATAGGAAAAGGAGACGTTTAGGTAAATTTTATGCATTCTGGCGTTCGTAGATACAAGAAAACTGTTAAAATTCTTCAGAAACGTCACTTTTGAAGTGTTTTCTTGTACTTTTAAGCCAATCAGATTACCTACGGGCTCGGAAAGTGCAACGAAACCATCAAATTTTAGCTAGAAACTGTATTTTTGTCGATTTTTATTGAATTTGAACTATATTTCAACGTTTTTTGATGGTTCTGAGCCACCAAACACACTTAAAGCATGCAGAATCGACTCAGAATAGGAAAAGGAGACGTTTAGGTCAATTTTATGCATTCTGGCGTTCGTAGATACAAGAAAACTGTTAAAATTCTTCAGAAACGTCACTTTTGAAGTGTTTTCTTGTACTTTTAAGCCAATCAGATACCCTACGGGCTCGGAAAGTGCAACGAAACCATCAAATTTTAGCTAGAAACTGTATTTTTGTCGATTTTTATTGAATTTGAACTATATTTCAACGTTTTTTGATGGTTCTGAGCCACCAAACACACTTAAAGCATGCAGAATCGACTCAGAATAGGAAAAGGAGACGTTTAGGTCAATTTTATGCATTCTGGCGTTCGTAGATACAAGAAAACTGTTAAAATTCTTCAGAAACGTCACTTTTGAAGTGTTTTCTTGTACTTTTAAGCCAATCAGATACCCTACGGGCTCGGAAAGTGCAACGAAACCATCAAATTTTAGCTAGAAACTGTTTTTGTCGATTTTTATTTAATTTGAACTATATTTCAACGTTTTTTGATGGTTCTGAGCCACCAAACACACTTAAAGCATGCAGAATCGACTCAGAATAGGAAAAGGAGACGTTTAGGTCAATTTTATGCATTCTGGCGTTCGTAGATACAAGAAAACTGTTAAAATTCTTCAGAAACGTCACTTTTGAAGTGTTTTCTTGTACTTTTAAGCCAATCAGATACCCTACGGGCTCGGAAAGTGCAACGAAACCATCAAATTTTAGCTAGAAACTGTATTTTTGTCGATTTTTATTGAATTTGAACTATATTTCAACGTTTTTTGATGGTTCTGAGCCACCAAACACACTTAAAGCATGCAGAATCGACTCAGAATAGGAAAAGGAGACGTTTAGGTCAATTTTATGCATTCTGGCGTTCGTAGATACAAGAAAACTGTTAAAATTCTTCAGAAACGTCACTTTTGAAGTGTTTTCTTGTACTTTTAAGCCAATCAGATACCCTACGGGCTCGGAAAGTGCAACGAAACCATCAAATTTTAGCTAGAAACTGTATTTTTGTCGATTTTTATTGAATTTGAACTATATTTCAACGTTTTTTGATGGTTCTGAGCCACCAAACACACTTAAAGCATGCAGAATCGACTCAGAATAGGAAAAGGAGACGTTTAGGTCAATTTTATGCATTCTGGCGTTCGTAGATACAAGAAAACTGTTAAAATTCTTCAGAAACGTCACTTTTGAAGTGTTTTCTTGTACTTTTAAGCCAATCAGATACCCTACGGGCTCGGAAAGTGCAACGAAACCATCAAATTTTAGCTAGAAACTGTATTTTTGTCGATTTTTATTGAATTTGAACTATATTTCAACGTTTTTTGATGGTTCTGAGCCACCAAACACACTTAAAGCATGCAGAATCGACTCAGAATAGGAAAAGGAGACGTTTAGGTCAATTTTATGCATTCTGGCGTTCGTAGATACAAGAAAAGTGTTAAAATTCTTCAGAAACGTCACTTTTGAAGTGTTTTCTTGTACTTTTAAGCTAATCAGAAACCCTACGGGCTCGGAAAGTGCAACGAAACCATCAAATTTTAGCTAGAAACTGTATTTTTGTCGATTTTTATTGAATTTGAACTATATTTCAACGTTTTTTGATGGTTCTGAGCCACCAAACACACTTAAAGCATGCAGAATCGACTCAGAATAGGAAAAGGAGACGTTTAGGTAAATTTTATGCATTCTGGCGTTCGTAGATACAAGAAAACTGTTAAAATTCTTCAGAAACGTCACTTTTGAAGTGTTTTCTTGTACTTTTAAGCCAATCAGATACCCTACGGGCTCGGAAAGTGCAACGAAACCATCAAATTTTAGCTAGAAACTGTATTTTTGTCGATTTTTATTGAATTTGAACTATATTTCAACGTTTTTTGATGGTTCTGAGCCACCAAACACACTTAAAGCATGCAGAATCGACTCAGAATAGGAAAAGGAGACGTTTAGGTCAATTTTATGCATTCTGGCGTTCGTAGATACAAGAAAACTGTTAAAATTCTTCAGAAACGTCACTTTTGAAGTGTTTTCTTGTACTTTTAAGCCAATCAGATACCCTACGGGCTCGGAAAGTGCAACGAAACCATCAAATTTTAGCTAGAAACTGTATTTTTGTCGATTTTTATTGAATTTGAACTATATTTCAACGTTTTTTGATGGTTCTGAGCCACCAAACACACTTAAAGCATGCAGAATCGACTCAGAATAGGAAAAGGAGACGTTTAGGTCAATTTTATGCATTCTGGCGTTCGTAGATACAAGAAAACTGTTAAAATTCTTCAGAAACGTCACTTTTGAAGTGTTTTCTTGTACTTTTAAGCCAATCAGATACCCTACGGGCTCGGAAAGTGCAACGAAACCATCAAATTTTAGCTAGAAACTGTATTTTTGTCGATTTTTATTGAATTTGAACTATATTTCAACGTTTTTTGATGGTTCTGAGCCACCAAACACACTTAAAGCATGCAGAATCGACTCAGAATAGGAAAAGGAGACGTTTAGGTCAATTTTATGCATTCTGGCGTTCGTAGATACAAGAAAACTGTTAAAATTCTTCAGAAACGTCACTTTTGAAGTGTTTTCTTGTACTTTTAAGCCAATCAGATACCCTACGGGCTCGGAAAGTGCAACGAAACCATCAAATTTTAGCTAGAAACTGTATTTTTGTCGATTTTTATTGAATTTGAACTATATTTCAACGTTTTTTGATGGTTCTGAGCCACCAAACACACTTAAAGCATGCAGAATCGACTCAGAATAGGAAAAGGAGACGTTTAGGTCAATTTTATGCATTCTGGCGTTCGTAGATACAAGAAAACTGTTAAAATTCTTCAGAAACGTCACTTTTGAAGTGTTTTCTTGTACTTTTAAGCCAATCAGATACCCTACGGGCTCGGAAAGTGCAACGAAACCATCAAATTTTAGCTAGAAACTGTATTTTTGTCGATTTTTATTGAATTTGAACTATATTTCAACGTTTTTTGATGGTTCTGAGACACCAAACACACTTAAAGCATGCAGAATCGACTCAGAATAGGAAAAGGAGACGTTTAGGTCAATTTTATGCATTCTGGCGTTCGTAGATACAAGAAAACTGTTAAAATTCTTCAGAAACGTCACTTTTGAAGTGTTTTCTTGTACTTTTAAGCCAATCAGATACCCTACGGGCTCGGAAAGTGCAACGAAACCATCAAATTTTAGCTAGAAACTGTATTTTTGTCGATTTTTATTGAATTTGAACTATATTTCAACGTTTTTTGATGGTTCTGAGCCACCAAACACACTTAAAGCATGCAGAATCGACTCAGAATAGGAAAAGGAGACGTTTAGGTCAATTTTATGCATTCTGGCGTTCGTAGATACAAGAAAACTGTTAAAATTCTTCAGAAACGTCACTTTTGAAGTGTTTTCTTGTACTTTTAAGCCAATCAGATACCCAACGGGCTCGGAAAGTGCAACGAAACCATCAAATTTTAGCTAGAAACTGTATTTTTGTCGATTTTTATTGAATTTGAACTATATTTCAACGTTTTTTGATGGTTCTGAGCCACCAAACACACTTAAAGCATGCAGAATCGACTCAGAATAGGAAAAGGAGACGTTTAGGTCAATTTTATGCATTCTGGCGTTCGTAGATACAAGAAAACTGTTAAAATTCTTCAGAAACGTCACTTTTGAAGTGTTTTCTTGCACTTTTAAGCCAATCAGATACCCTACGGGCTCGGAAAGTGCAACGAAACCATCAAATTTTAGCTAGAAACTGTATTTTTGTCGATTTTTATTGAATTTGAACTATATTTCAACGTTTTTTGATGGTTCTGAGCCACCAAACACACTTAAAGCATGCAGAATCGACTCAGAATAGGAAAAGGAGAAGTTTAGGTCAATTTTATGCATTCTGGCGTTCGTAGATACAAGAAAACTGTTAAAATTCTTCAGAAACGTCACTTTTGAAGTGTCTTCTTGTACTTTTAAGCCAATCAGATACCCTACGGGCTCGGAAAGTGCAACGAAACCATCAAATTTTAGCTAGAAACTGTATTTTTGTCGATTTTTATTGAATTTGAACTATATTTCAACGTTTTTTGATGGTTCTGAGCCACCAAACACACTTAAAGCATGCAGAATCGACTCAGAATAGGAAAAGGAGACGTTTAGGTCAATTTTATGCATTCTGGCGTTCGTAGATACAAGAAAACTGTTAAAATTCTTCAGAAACGTCACTTTTGAAGTGTTTTCTTGTACTTTTAAGCCAATCAGATACCCAACGGGCTCGGAAAGTGCAACGAAACCATCAAATTTTAGCTAGAAACTGTATTTTTGTCGATTTTTATTGAATTTGAACTATTTTTCAATTTTTTTTGATGGTTCTGAGCCACCAAACACACTTAAAGCATGCAGAATCGACTCAGAATAGGAAAAGGAGACGTTAAGGTCAATTTTATGCATTTTGGCGTTCGTAGATACAAGAAAACTGTTAAAATTCTTCAGAAACGTCACTTTTGAAGTGTTTTCTTGTACTTTTAAGCCAATCAGATACCCTACGGGCTCGGAAAGTGCAACGAAACCATCAAATTTCAGCTAGAAACTGTATTTTTGTCGATTTTTATTGAATTTGAACTATATTTCAACGTTTTTTGATGGTTCTGAGCCACCAAACACACTTAAAGCATGCAGAATCGACTCAGAATAGGAAAAGGAGACGTTTAGGTCAATTTTATGCATTCTGGCGTTCGTAGATACAAGAAAACTGTTAAAATTCTTCAGAAACGTCACTTTTGAAGTGTTTTCTTGTACTTTTAAGCCAATCAGGTACCCAACGGGCTCGGAAAGTGCAACGAAACCATCAAATTTTAGCTAGAAACTGTATTTTTGTCGATTTTTATTGAATTTGAACTATATTTCAACGTTTTTTGATGGTTCTGAGCCACCAAACACACTTAAAGCATGCAGAATCGACTCAGAATAGGAAAAGGAGACGTTTAGGTCAATTTTATGCATTCTGGCGTTCGTAGATACAAGAAAACTGTTAAAATTCTTCAGAAACGTCACTTTTGAAGTGTTTTCTTGTACTTTTAAGCCAATCAGATACCCTACGGGCTCGGAAAGTGCAACGAAACCATCAAATTTTAGCTAGAAACTGTATTTTTGTCGATTTTTATTGAATTTGAACTATATTTCAACGTTTTTTGATGGTTCTGAGCCACCAAACACACTTAAAGCATGCAGAATCGACTCAGAATAGGAAAAGGAGACGTTTAGGTCAATTTTATGCATTCTGGCGTTCGTAGATACAAGAAAACTGTTAAAATTCTTCAGAAACGTCACTTTTGAAGTGTTTTCTTGTACTTTTAAGCCAATCAGATACCCTACGGGCTCGGAAAGTGCAACGAAACCATCAAATTTTAGCTAGAAACTGTATTTTTGTCGATTTTTATTGAATTTGAACTATATTTCAACGTTTTTTGATGGTTCTGAGCCACCAAACACACTTAAAGCATGCAGAATCGACTCAGAATAGGAAAAGGAGACGTTTAGGTCAATTTTATGCATTCTGGCGTTCGTAGATACAAGAAAACTGTTAAAATTCTTCAGAAACGTCACTTTTGAAGTGTTTTCTTGTACTTTTAAGCTAATCAGAAACCCTACGGGCTCGGAAAGTGCAACGAAACCATCAAATTTTAGCTAGAAACTGTATTTTTGTCGATTTTTATTGAATTTGAACTATATTTCAACGTTTTTTGATGGTTCTGAGCCACCAAACACACTTAAAGCATGCAGAATCGACTCAGAATAGGAAAAGGAGACGTTTAGGTAAATTTTATGCATTCTGGCGTTCGTAGATACAAGAAAACTGTTAAAATTCTTCAGAAACGTCACTTTTGAAGTGTTTTCTTGTACTTTTAAGCCAATCAGATACCCTACGGGCTCGGAAAGTGCAACGAAACCATCAAATTTTAGCTAGAAACTGTATTTTTGTCGATTTTTATTGAATTTGAACTATATTTCAACGTTTTTTGATGGTTCTGAGCCACCAAACACACTTAAAGCATGCAGAATCGACTCAGAATAGGAAAAGGAGACGTTTAGGTCAATTTTATGCATTCTGGCGTTCGTAGATACAAGAAAACTGTTAAAATTCTTCAGAAACGTCACTTTTGAAGTGTTTTCTTGTACTTTTAAGCCAATCAGATACCCTACGGGCTCGGAAAGTGCAACGAAACCATCAAATTTTAGCTAGAAACTGTATTTTTGTCGATTTTTATTGAATTTGAACTATATTTCAACGTTTTTTGATGGTTCTGAGCCACCAAACACACTTAAAGCATGCAGAATCGACTCAGAATAGGAAAAGGAGACGTTTAGGTCAATTTTATGCATTCTGGCGTTCGTAGATACAAGAAAACTGTTAAAATTCTTCAGAAACGTCACTTTTGAAGTGTTTTCTTGTACTTTTAAGCCAATCAGATACCCTACGGGCTCGGAAAGTGCAACGAAACCATCAAATTTTAGCTAGAAACTGTATTTTTGTCGATTTTTATTGAATTTGAACTATATTTCAACGTTTTTTGATGGTTCTGAGCCACCAAACACACTTAAAGCATGCAGAATCGACTCAGAATAGGAAAAGGAGACGTTTAGGTCAATTTTATGCATTCTGGCGTTCGTAGATACAAGAAAACTGTTAAAATTCTTCAGAAACGTCACTTTTGAAGTGTTTTCTTGTACTTTTAAGCCAATCAGATACCCTACGGGCTCGGAAAGTGCAACGAAACCATCAAATTTTAGCTAGAAACTGTATTTTTGTCGATTTTTATTGAATTTGAACTATATTTCAACGTTTTTTGATGGTTCTGAGCCACCAAACACACTTAAAGCATGCAGAATCGACTCAGAATAGGAAAAGGAGACGTTTAGGTCAATTTTATGCATTCTGGCGTTCGTAGATACAAGAAAACTGTTAAAATTCTTCAGAAACGTCACTTTTGAAGTGTTTTCTTGTACTTTTAAGCCAATCAGATACCCTACGGGCTCGGAAAGTGCAACGAAACCATCAAATTTTAGCTAGAAACTGTATTTTTGTCGATTTTTATTGAATTTGAACTATATTTCAACGTTTTTTGATGGTTCTGAGACACCAAACACACTTAAAGCATGCAGAATCGACTCAGAATAGGAAAAGGAGACGTTTAGGTCAATTTTATGCATTCTGGCGTTCGTAGATACAAGAAAACTGTTAAAATTCTTCAGAAACGTCACTTTTGAAGTGTTTTCTTGTACTTTTAAGCCAATCAGATACCCTACGGGCTCGGAAAGTGCAACGAAACCATCAAATTTTAGCTAGAAACTGTATTTTTGTCGATTTTTATTGAATTTGAACTATATTTCAACGTTTTTTGATGGTTCTGAGCCACCAAACACACTTAAAGCATGCAGAATCGACTCAGAATAGGAAAAGGAGACGTTTAGGTCAATTTTATGCATTCTGGCGTTCGTAGATACAAGAAAACTGTTAAAATTCTTCAGAAACGTCACTTTTGAAGTGTTTTCTTGTACTTTTAAGCCAATCAGATACCCAACGGGCTCGGAAAGTGCAACGAAACCATCAAATTTTAGCTAGAAACTGTATTTTTGTCGATTTTTATTGAATTTGAACTATATTTCAACGTTTTTTGATGGTTCTGAGCCACCAAACACACTTAAAGCATGCAGAATCGACTCAGAATAGGAAAAGGAGACGTTTAGGTCAATTTTATGCATTCTGGCGTTCGTAGATACAAGAAAACTGTTAAAATTCTTCAGAAACGTCACTTTTGAAGTGTTTTCTTGCACTTTTAAGCCAATCAGATACCCTACGGGCTCGGAAAGTGCAACGAAACCAGCAAATTTTAGCTAGAAACTGTATTTTTGTCGATTTTTATTGAATTTGAACTATATTTCAACGTTTTTTGATGGTTCTGAGCCACCAAACACACTTAAAGCATGCAGAATCGACTCAGAATAGGAAAAGGAGACGTTTAGGTCAATTTTATGCATTCTGGCGTTCGTAGATACAAGAAAACTGTTAAAATTCTTCAGAAACGTCACTTTTGAAGTGTCTTCTTGTACTTTTAAGCCAATCAGATACCCTACGGGCTCGGAAAGTGCAACGAAACCATCAAATTTTAGCTAGAAACTGTATTTTTGTCGATTTTTATTGAATTTGAACTATATTTCAACGTTTTTTGATGGTTCTGAGCCACCAAACACACTTAAAGCATGCAGAATCGACTCAGAATAGGAAAAGGAGACGTTTAGGTCAATTTTATGCATTCTGGCGTTCGTAGATACAAGAAAACTGTTAAAATTCTTCAGAAACGTCACTTTTGAAGTGTTTTCTTGTACTTTTAAGCCAATCAGATACCCAACGGGCTCGGAAAGTGCAACGAAACCATCAAATTTTAGCTAGAAACTGTATTTTTGTCGATTTTTATTGAATTTGAACTATTTTTCAATTTTTTTTGATGGTTCTGAGCCACCAAACACACTTAAAGCATGCAGAATCGACTCAGAATAGGAAAAGGAGACGTTAAGGTCAATTTTATGCATTTTGGCGTTCGTAGATACAAGAAAACTGTTAAAATTCTTCAGAAACGTCACTTTTGAAGTGTTTTCTTGTACTTTTAAGCCAATCAGATACCCTACGGGCTCGGAAAGTGCAACGAAACCATCAAATTTCAGCTAGAAACTGTATTTTTGTCGATTTTTATTGAATTTGAACTATATTTCAACGTTTTTTGATGGTTCTGAGCCACCAAACACACTTAAAGCATGCAGAATCGACTCAGAATAGGAAAAGGAGACGTTTAGGTCAATTTTATGCATTCTGGCGTTCGTAGATACAAGAAAACTGTTAAAATTCTTCAGAAACGTCACTTTTGAAGTGTTTTCTTGTACTTTTAAGCCAATCAGATACCCAACGGGCTCGGAAAGTGCAACGAAACCATCAAATTTTAGCTAGAAACTGTATTTTTGTCGATTTTTATTGAATTTGAACTATATTTCAACGTTTTTTGATGGTTCTGAGCCACCAAACACACTTAAAGCATGCAGAATCGACTCAGAATAGGAAAAGGAGACGTTTAGGTCAATTTTATGCATTCTGGCGTTCGTAGATACAAGAAAACTGTTAAAATTCTTCAGAAACGTCACTTTTGAAGTGTTTTCTTGTACTTTTAAGCCAATCAGATACCCTACGGGCTCGGAAAGTGCAACGAAACCATCAAATTTTAGCTAGAAACTGTATTTTTGTCGATTTTTATTGAATTTGAACTATATTTCAACGTTTTTTGATGGTTCTGAGCCACCAAACACACTTAAAGCATGCAGAATCGACTCAGAATAGGAAAAGGAGACGTTTAGGTCAATTTTATGCATTCTGGCGTTCGTAGATACAAGAAAACTGTTAAAATTCTTCAGAAACGTCACTTTTGAAGTGTTTTCTTGTACTTTTAAGCCAATCAGATACCCTACGGGCTCGGAAAGTGCAACGAAACCATCAAATTTTAGCTAGAAACTGTATTTTTGTCGATTTTTATTGAATTTGAACTATATTTCAACGTTTTTTGATGGTTCTGAGCCACCAAACACACTTAAAGCATGCAGAATCGACTCAGAATAGGAAAAGGAGACGTTTAGGTCAATTTTATGCATTCTGGCGTTCGTAGATACAAGAAAACTGTTAAAATTCTTCAGAAACGTCACTTTTGAAGTGTTTTCTTGTACTTTTAAGCCAATCAGATACCCTACGGGCTCGGAAAGTGCAACGAAACCATCAAATTTTAGCTAGAAACTGTATTTTTGTCGATTTTTATTGAATTTGAACTATATTTCAACGTTTTTTGATGGTTCTGAGCCACCAAACACACTTAAAGCATGCAGAATCGACTCAGAATAGGAAAAGGAGACGTTTAGGTCAATTTTATGCATTCTGGCGTTCGTAGATACAAGAAAACTGTTAAAATTCTTCAGAAACGTCACTTTTGAAGTGTTTTCTTGTAATTTTAAGCCAATCAGATACCCTACGGGCTCGGAAAGTGCAGCGAAACCATCAAATTTTAGCTAGAAACTGTATTTTTGTCGATTTTTATTGAATTTGAACTATATTTCAACGTTTTTTGATGGTTCTGAGCCACCAAACACACTTAAAGCATGCAGAATCGACTCAGAATAGGAAAAGGAGACGTTTAGGTCAATTTTATGCATTCTGGCGTTCGTAGATACAAGAAAACTGTTAAAATTCTTCAGAAACGTCACTTTTGAAGTGTTTTCTTGTACTTTTAAGCCAATCAGATACCCTACGGGCTCGGAAAGTGCAACGAAACCATCAAATTTTAGCTAGAAACTGTATTTTTGTCGATTTTTATTGAATTTGAACTATATTTCAACGTTTTTTGATGGTTCTGAGCCACCAAACACACTTAAAGCATGCAGAATCGACTCAGAATAGAAAAGGAGACGTTTAGGTCAATTTTATGCATTCTGGCGTTCGTAGATACAAGAAAACTGTTAAAATTCTTCAGAAACGTCACTTTTGAAGTGTTTTCTTGTACTTTTAAGCTAATCAGATACCCTACGGGCTCGGAAAGTGCAACGAAACCATCAAATTTTAGCTAGAAACTGTATTTTTGTCGATTTTTATTGAATTTGAACTATATTTCAACGTTTTTTGATGGTTCTGAGCCACCAAACACACTTAAAGCATGCAGAATCGACTCAGAATAGGAAAAGGAGACGTTTAGGTCAATTTTATGCATTCTGGCGTTCGTAGATACAAGAAAACTGTTAAAATTCTTCAGAAACGTCACTTTTGAAGTGTTTTCTTGTACTTTTAAGCCAATCAGATACCCAACGGGCTCGGAAAGTGCAACGAAACCATCAAATTTTAGCTAGAAACTGTATTTTTGTCGATTTTTATTGAATTTGAACTATTTTTCAACGTTTTTTGATGGTTCTGAGCCACCAAACACACTTAAAGCATGCAGAATCGACTCAGAATAGGAAAAGGAGACGTTTAGGTCAATTTTATGCATTTTGGCGTTCGTAGATACAAGAAAACTGTTAAAATTCTTCAGAAACGTCACTTTTGAAGTGTTTTCTTGTACTTTTAAGCCAATCAGATACCCTACGGGCTCGGAAAGTGCAACGAAACCATCAAATTTCAGCTAGAAACTGTATTTTTGTCGATTTTTATTGAATTTGAACTATATTTCAACGTTTTTTGATGGTTCTGAGCCACCAAACACACTTAAAGCATGCAGAATCGACTCAGAATAGGAAAAGGAGACGTTTAGGTCAATTTTATGCATTCTGGCGTTCGTAGATACAAGAAAACTGTTAAAATTCTTCAGAAACGTCACTTTTGAAGTGTTTTCTTGTACTTTTAAGCCAATCAGATACCCTACGGGCTCGGAAAGTGCAACGAAACCATCAAATTTTAGCTAGAAACTGTATTTTTGTCGATTTTTATTGAATTTGAACTATATTTCAACGTTTTTTGATGGTTCTGAGCCACCAAACACACTTAAAGCATGCAGAATCGACTCAGAATAGGAAAAGGAGACGTTTAGGTCAATTTTATGCATTCTGGCGTTCGTAGATACAAGAAAACTGTTAAAATTCTTCAGAAACGTCACTTTTGAAGTGTTTTCTTGTACTTTTAAGCCAATCAGATACCCTACGGGCTCGGAAAGTGCAACGAAACCATCAAATTTTAGCTAGAAACTGTATTTTTGTCGATTTTTATTGAATTTGAACTATATTTCAACGTTTTTTGATGGTTCTGAGCCACCAAACACACTTAAAGCATGCAGAATCGACTCAGAATAGGAAAAGGAGACGTTTAGGTCAATTTTATGCATTTTGGCGTTCGTAGATACAAGAAAACTGTTAAAATTCTTCAGAAACGTCACTTTTGAAGTGTTTTCTTGTACTTTTAAGCCAATCAGATACCCTACGGGCTCGGAAAGTGCAACGAAACCATCAAATTTCAGCTAGAAACGGTATTTTTGTCGATTTTTATTGAATTTGAACTATATTTCAACGTTTTTTGATGGTTCTGAGCCACCAAACACACTTAAAGCATGCAGAATCGACTCAGAATAGGAAAAGGAGACGTTTAGGTCAATTTTATGCATTCTGGCGTTCGTAGATACAAGAAAACTGTTAAAATTCTTCAGAAACGTCACTTTTGAAGTGTTTTCTTGTACTTTTAAGCCAATCAGATACCTTACGGGCTCGGAAATTGCAACGAAACCATCAAATTTTAGCTAGAAACTGTATTTTTGTCGATTTTTATTGAATTTGAACTATATTTCAACGTTTTTTGATGGTTCTGAGCCACCAAACGCACTTAAAGCATGCAGAATCGACTCAGAATAGGAAAAGGAGACGTTTAGGTCAATTTTATGCATTCTGGCGTTCGTAGATACAAGAAAACTGTTAAAATTCTTCAGAAACGTCACTTTTGAAGTGTTTTCTTGTACTTTTAAGCCAATCAGATACCCTACGGGCTCGGAAAGTGCAACGAAACCATAAAATTTTAGCTAGAAACTGTATTTTTGTCGATTTTTATTGAATTTAAACTATATTTCAACGTTTTTTGATGGTTCTGAGCCACCAAACACACTTAAAGCATGCAGAATCGACTCAGAATAGGAAAAGGAGACGTTTAGGTCAATTTTATGCATTCTGGCGTTCGTAGATACAAGAAAACTGTTAAAATTCTTCAGAAATGTCACTTTTGAAGTGTTTTCTTGTACTTTTAAGCCAATCAGATACCCTACGGGCTCGGAAAGTGCAACGAAACCATCAAATTTTAGCTAGAAACTGTATTTTTGTCGATTTTTATTGAATTTGAACTATATTTCAACGTTTTTTGATGGTTCTGAGCCACCAAACACACTTAAAGCATGCAGAATCGACTCAGAATAGGAAAAGGAGACGTTTAGGTTAATTTTATGCATTCTGGCGTTCGTAGATACAAGAAAACTGTTAAAATTCTTCAGAAACGTCACTTTTGAAGTGTTTTCTTGTAATTTTAAGCCAATCAGATACCCTGCGGGCTCGGAAAGTGCAACGAAACCATCAAATTTTAGCTAGAAACTGTATTTTTGTCGATTTTTATTGAATTTGAACTATATTTCAACGTTTTTTGATGGTTCTGAGCCACCAAACACACTTAAAGCATGCAGAATCGACTCAGAATAGGAAAAGGAGACGTTTAGGTGAATTTTATGCATTCTGGCGTTCGTAGATACAAGAAAACTGTTAAAATTCTTCAGAAACGTCACTTTTGAAGTGTTTTCTTGTACTTTTAAGCCAATCAGATACCCTACGGGCTCGGAAAGTGCAACGAAACCATCAAATTTTAGCTAGAAACTGTATTTTTGTCGATTTTTATTGAATTTGAACTATATTTCAACGTTTTTTGATGGTTCTGAGCCACCAAACACACTTAAAGCATGCAGAATCGACTCAGAATAGGAAAAGGAGACGTTTAGGTCAATTTTATGCATTCTGGCGTTCGTAGATACAAGAAAACTGTTAAAATTCTTCAGAAACGTCACTTTTGAAGTGTTTTCTTGTACTTTTAAGCCAATCAGATACCCAACGGGCTCGGAAAGTGCAACGAAACCATCAAATTTTAGCTAGAAACTGTATTTTTGTCGATTTTTATTGAATTTGAACTATATTTCAACGTTTTTTGATGGTTCTGAGCCACCAAACACACTTAAAGCATGCAGAATCGACTCAGAATAGGAAAAGGAGACGTTTAGGTCAATTTTATGCATTCTGGCGTTCGTAGATACAAGAAAACTGTTAAAATTCTTCAGAAACGTCACTTTTGAAGTGTTTTCTTGTACTTTTAAGCCAATCAGATACCCTACGGGCTCGGAAAGTGCAACGAAACCATCAAATTTTAGCTAGAAACTGTATTTTTGTCGATTTTTATTGAATTTGAACTATATTTCAACGTTTTTTGATGGTTCTGAGCCACCAAACACACTTAAAGCATGCAGAATCGACTCAGAATAGGAAAAGGAGACGTTTAGGTCAATTTTATGCATTCTGGCGTTCGTAGATACAAGAAAACTGTTAAAATTCTTCAGAAACGTCACTTTTGAAGTGTTTTCTTGTACTTTTAAGCCAATCAGATACCCTACGGGCTCGGAAAGTGCAACGAAACCATCAAATTTTAGCTAGAAACTGTATTTTTGTCGATTTTTATTGAATTTGAACTATATTTCAACATTTTTTGATGGTTCTGAGCCACCAAACACACTTAAAGCATGCAGAATCGACTCAGAATAGGAAAAGGAGACGTTTAGGTCAATTTTATGCATTCTGGCGTTCGTAGATACAAGAAAACTGTTAAAATTCTTCAGAAACGTCACTTTTGAAGTGTTTTCTTGTACTTTTAAGCCAATCAGATACCCTACGGGCTCGGAAAGTGCAACGAAACCATCAAATTTTAGCTAGAAACTGTATTTTTGTAGATTTTTATTGAATTTGAACTATATTTCAACGTTTTTTGATGGTTCTGAGCCACCAAACACACTTAAAGCATGCAGAATCGACTCAGAATAGGAAAAGGAGACGTTTAGGTCAATTTTATGCATTCTGGCGTTCGTAGATACAAGAAAACTGTTAAAATTCTTCAGAAACGTCACTTTTGAAGTGTTTTCTTGTACTTTTAAGCCATTCAGATACCCTACGGGCTCGGAAAGTGCAACGAAACCATCAAATTTTAGCTAGAAACTGTATTTTTGTCGATTTTTATTGAATTTGAACTATATTTCAACGTTTTTTGATGGTTCTGTGCCACCAAACACACTTAAAGCATGCAGAATCGACTCAGAATAGGAAAAGGAGACGTTTAGGTCAATTTTATGCATTCTGGCGTTCGTAGATACAAGAAAACTGTTAAAATTCTTCAGAAACGTCACTTTTGAAGTGTTTTCTTGTACTTTTAAGCCAATCAGATACCCTACGGGCTCGGAAAGTGCAACGAAACCATCAAATTTTAGCTAGAAACTGTATTTTTGTCGATTTTTATTGAATTTGAACTATATTTCAACGTTTTTTGATGGTTCTGAGCCACCAAACACACTTAAAGCATGCAGAATCGACTCAGAATAGGAAAAGGAGACGTTTAGGTCAATTTTATGCATTCTGGCGTTCGTAGATACAAGAAAACTGTTAAAATTCTTCAGAAACGTCACTTTTGAAGTGTTTTCTTGTACTTTTAAGCCAATCAGATACCCTACGGGCTCGGAAAGTGCAACGAAACCATCAAATTTTAGCTAGAAACTGTATTTTTGTCGATTTTTATTGAATTTGAACTATATTTCAACGTTTTTTGATGGTTCTGAGCCACCAAACACACTTAAAGCATGCAGAATCGACTCAGAATAGGAAAAGGAGACGTTTAGGTCAATTTTATGCATTCTGGCGTTCGTAGATACAAGAAAACTGTTAAAATTCTTCAGAAACGTCACTTTTGAAGTGTTTTCTTGTACTTTTAAGCCAATCAGATACCCTACGGGCTCGGAAAGTGCAACGAAACCATCAAATTTTAGCTAGAAACTGTATTTTTGTCGATTTTTATTGAATTTGAACTATATTTCAACGTTTTTTTATGGTTCTGAGCCACCAAACACACTTAAAGCATGCAGAATCGACTCAGAATAGGAAAAGGAGACGTTTAGGTCAATTTTATGCATTCTGGCGTTCGTAGATACAAGAAAACTGTTAAAATTCTTCAGAAACGTTACTTTTGAAGTGTTTTCTTGTACTTTTAAGCCAATCAGATACCCAACGGGATCGGAAAGTGCAACGAAACCATCAAATTTTAGCTAGAAACTGTATTTTTGTCGATTTTTATTGAATTTGAACTATATTTCAACGTTTTTTGATGGTTCTGAGCCACCAAACACACTTAAAGCATGCA